>NC_135840.1:1805000-2070000 GCF_029677425.1 Wolffia australiana
CTGGAGAACAAGTTCAACAAATCAAAATGAGTATAAAAGTAACAGCTTGGTAAACTCATCCAGACACCTACAGCTCTGATTGAAACGCAAGCAGGAAATAAATGAAACTGGACCGCTCAATCTTTCTTCGTGTAGAACGAAATTTCGATTTGACCGATTAAAACCAAGAACAAAAGGAAAATTTTCTCCTTTAAACAAGAAATATGGAATCAAATAAAGCAAAAAAGCGAAATCGAACCCGTACTCCATAACTGTGATTATACGTAAGAACCAAGATAACAAAATCAACAGAACAAGAAAAAAATATTTCATCAAAAGTTTGAACTCCAAACCTGTGGTAATCCCCCTTCATCTTGAGGTAGAAGACCTTGGATTCCGCAGATGAAGCAGAAGGGACAAGGTGGGAATCAAGAAGCTTCAAGATGCTTTCACAGATCTTGCTCAGTTCCGTCTCGATCTTCCCTCGGTAATCCTTGATCAAAGAAACGTGACCCTCGTTGCCACGGCTCTCCTCCTTCTGCTCAATAGAAGAGATAATACGCCACGAAGCCCTCCGAGCGCCGATCACGTTCTTGTAAGCCACGGACAGAAGATTGCGCTCTTCAACAGTCAGTTCCTCCGTGTTCACAGCCTTCACAACCTTCTCCATGAACTCCACCATCTCCTCGTACCGCTCCGCCTGCTCGGCGAGTTTCGCCATGTACACATTCTCCTCGCGGGAGGACTCCACAAGCGCCATCTCTTCCAATCACCGCGAACACAATCGCCTGAAAATTAAAAACGCGATCAGATTCAACAAAAATCAAAATAAACCAGGATCTATCACGGATCGGATCGGACAATGCGGGAAAAAGGAAAATTAACAGAGATGGATGAATCGGCGGAAAGAAGTAAAAATTCAAACACCGGAGAACAGATCGCGGCGAGACCGGATCGATCGTTTGATCAGATCGAACTCGAATGCGAAGATTAATCAGAAGAGAAGAGATCGGCGGAGGAGCCCTAACCCTAGAAAGTTCTTCGCTAGCTCTCCGCTTCCGCCGACAAAGAACGATCTCAGGAAAAAATATTAACTCCCACCACCCAATCTGATTGCCAGGGCTATTTTCTCGCTCTTACTCTACTCGCACGCTAAATACACGTCCACCAATCACAAACATCCACGTCACCAAAATTTGATAATGTGCGCCTCTGTCGTGCGTATTAAATGTATAAAGTTTCGGCAACAGTCAAACCGACTGCGAGATTTCGAGTCTGTTTTGCGATGTACGGGTTCCGTGCGTAACCAATGGAATTGTTACACGAGTGGACAGGTGGCGCGCGGTTCTGCCGTGAGATAATTTTTATTTTTTATTTACTTTGTTAATAGGAAATTACACGGCCGAAGTTTAAGCTGGCCCGCAAAGAATAGGACAATAATGGGCTTCCAAGTTACTCTTTTTTTTTACCCGTTTTTAGTTCATAATAGAAAAAATATAGGGTAAATTATATAATTAAATGGACTTATTAGATTCATCTAATATTCACTTGATCTAGAAGGCAACCTCATAAGTTTGATGTGGATAGTGATTTTTTGTCCCTTCTGCAATTATTTTAGCAACACGTGACATTTTTAAGTTCTTTTCGCCTGAGATTTTTGACACATCATGTGTTTTTTTTCCTTTTAATTTTATAAATCAAACCAGTCGGCCTTGCGCACCAATAAAGCTAGACTGATTTATTTATTTATTTATTTATTGAATACTTGTGTTTTTTACCAGACAATATTGATCTTTTAATCCAGTGATGATCACGATAATGCTTCATTTATCCATGTAATGGCCCTCCATTTAGAAAAAGGAAGCTGTGCAGCACTAGCATATGAAAAGTCAAATATATTATATTTTATTAATACATCCAATCTACCTTTTGTAAAATTTAAAATATGACAAATGGGCATATTGGAACATAACAGTGAATATGAACACACTGGCTTGATAAATTTGGTGTACTTGACAACAAACTCCTTCATGATCTGAATATGTTTAATAATGAGCACACTACTCTTCATTTGTTATTCATTTTTATGAAACACTGGCTTTGATATTTAACCATGCTATTCTACAACATGAGCCCAAAATTAGTCAATAAAATTAATGTTTTACAAGAGAGTCGTTGTTTTTTTCATATGGATTCATATCACCAGCGTTGTTCAAGGACCAATGATAACCTCAGTATAAAAACCTTACATGCTTATCAACTTAAGATAGATTAGGGTAATATAGGCTAATCTCCATGAAGACTGTATTGACTTCTTATTACAAGTCAATACAGATGGGATATATTTTGAATGTTATGTTGAGATAGAGAAGTTAATAGGTAATGCCAACATAAATTGATTCAGATTATCCTTGGGACAAAGTTAGGGAGATCTAATTAAGTATATGTGTAAGATACTCAAAGGCAATCCACGCTAATTATGACTATTTAATATTATACAGTTTCTCAATGTAATTTATGAACACTTGCATCAGAGAATTTGACTCCCTCTTTAGGACCCCGCCTAGTCAAGACCAGACTCTAATCTAGGAAAATGTGTGGTCAGTGAGCTCTTGCTTTGATGCTTCTCCTTGATTCTATATTGAATCATCTCACATTCAGCTAATAATTCAAATTAGACAAGGTTCCATTCAATCAATGATGAAGAGAATGATTCTCAATATTGGTGTATTACATTTTATATTTCTTAAGATTTTGAGAAGTAAATTGCGAGCAGATGGATCATGACATTGTACTTGTATCAATCAATTCAAATCCCAATAACTAACCCTTATATATGTATAATTTACTTACCACGATTTGTTTTTCCTTTCACTTTAGCTCAAATATCTAGTATGCACGGTGCATGTTATAAATCCTAATGTCAATACATGGTTGCCAGCCTTTTTGATTCACAGAAGGACAAAATATTCATATTATTAGGTGCAATGATGACCAAAATATTCCACGACATTATCAATGCGTAGTTTGTCGCTTACACCCAATTATAGGGAATAGATCAGGGCAAAAGTAATTTGTTATGTTCGACTCGCGCTTGTATCGTCTTTGCTAGGCCTGTGTGTGCCCATAAAATTTGGTCATTTAACTGCACACCTCTTCCATATGCAAGTCCAATAGTTGGCCTATATTGTGCATAAACTTAGGTAGAAATTGTGTCTCCTCTATTTAATATATATATTTCAAAAGGACCTGTGATATTACATGGTATTGAGCTGTTATTATGAGCCAGTGATATTCAGTTGCAAAGCATGTAACACAACCACATTATTTTTAAGTTTATTAAAATAAATATTTATTTCATTTTTGACCATCGTGTGATGGATTTATCAAAGTCATAAAATATGTGCAAGGAGTGTGTAACCCATAATTATGATGATATCACAATACAGTTCTTACGAGTCTTTAAGCGTGTATTCTAAATATTCCTACGCAATGGGAACTCAAGAGGAACACCAAACTATCTAGAAACAATATAAGCATGTGATCATACTTATTCAATAAGTATGGATCATTGTGCGGCCATAAGTACGAAGACATTAAGGACAAACGATGGGCGTTCTTTAGAAAGAGTTCATTGAATTGATCCATATGAATCACCTGATGGTATTATACATAAACGTGGATCAGGCTAATTCATATTACAATCTTATGAAGTGCATGTTGGCGTCATACAATGAGGATATATTGTGCTTGGGCGATTATGGACATCAAGTGATAACAATCCAAGGTTTTCAAAAGTTTTTAGGAATGACTGCAATCGACAACGAGTATAATGGACAAAGAAAATAATCGACGGTGTGCCTTGAGAGAGAAATGTGTCCATTCCTCTCTTGTTCGATATCCAGCCTCGAGGACACCAGAAAACTAAATTCCTAAAGTAATTATCAAATGCAAAAGTAAGGACGTAACAATTGCAGGATAAATCAGGAAGATATGATTAACGCATTAAATGTTGAGTTTCTCAGTGGTCTCTTGGAAAAGTAGACTCTGATAATAATACACGGGCAAAAATAAAACCCACAAATATACCAAAGTTCTTTTTGTAATACGTGCTCTGTGCCTTTTAAGTAGACGTGCAAACGCATAAGTTTTCCAGTATAAAAAACATTTATGGCTACAGAGCTTTAGAGTTGAGAGTCCAAACTGGTTTTCAATAGTAACTTGTGAAATAGACACCAATAATAAATTGCAAGCATAAAAAACCCATGTATAGGAAAAAATAATATACCATTGATTTTTTGTCATACGCATCCTATGCTTTTCTAGTAAGTATGCAAACCCACGAGTTTTCCACTATAAAAAGCATTTATGGTTAAAGAGCTTCGGAGTTGGGAATCCAAACTGGCTTCCACTAATAATTTGTAAAATAAACATCAAAAATAACTTGCAATCGAAAAAAACCCACATGCATAAGAAAAACACTATACCAATGATGCATTTTTTTGTAATATGTGTTCGAAAATTTTCCAAAGAATGCAAACCCACATGTTTCCAATGATGGAATGTAAAATAAACACCTATAATAACTCGTAAGCATCAACAAAAAACCATATAGTGAAGAAAAATACTACACCAATGATTTTTTTGTTGTATGCGTTCTATAATTTTCCAAAAAATGCTAACCCATAGGTTTCCAATAATAACTTGCAAAATGAACACCAATAATAACTCGTAAGCATCAACAAAAACCTGCACAGAGAAGAAAAAATACGATACCAACGATGATTTTTTATATAACATGAGCATTCTATAACTATCAAAAAATGCAAACCCAGAGGTTTCTGATAATAAGTTGTGAAATAAACACCAATAATACTCGTAAGCATCATCAAAAACTGACACGGAGAAGAAAAAATGCTATACCAATGATGATTTTTTCTACAGTATGTGAATTCCATAATTTAACAAGAAATGCAAATACATAGGGTTCCAACAATAAGTTGTAAAATAAACACCAACAATAACTCGTAAGCATCAACAAAAACCCACGTGGAAAAAATACTTTACCAATGATGATTTTTTCTATTGTACGCGAATTCTATAATTAAACAAAAAATGCAAACACACAGATTTTCAACAATAAGTTGTAAAATAAACACCAATAGCAACTCGTAAGCATAGGGTTTTTGTTGATGCTTACGAAAAACAAACATAGGGTTCCAAAAATAAACACCCGCATGGAGAAAAAAATACCATAGCAATGATGATTTTTTTGTATAATATGTGAATTCTATAATTTAACAAAAAGTGCAAACCCACAGGTTTTCAACAATAAGTTGTAAAACAAACACCAATAATAACTCGTAAGCATCATCAAAAACCCACATGGAGAAGAAAAAATACTATACCAATGATTATTTTTTCTACAATACGTGAATTCCGCAATTTAACAAAAAATGCAGATACATACGGTTCCAACAATAAATTGTAAAATAAACACCAATAATAACTCGTAAGCAACAAAAAGAACCCACACAAAGAATAAAAATACAATATCGGTGATGAATTTTTTTATGATGCTTGAATTCTACAATTTTACAAAAATGATTTGTAAAGTAAAAACCAACAATAACCTGTAAGCATCGAGAAAAAATCCACATTGCGAAGAAAAAATACTATACCAATGATGATTTTGTATATAATATGTGAAGTCTACAATTTAACAAAAAATGCAAACCCACACGTTTCCAACAATAAGTTGCAAAATGCACACCAATAATAACTTGTAACCATCAACAAAAACCTACATTGAGTAGAAAAATACTTGAGAAACAACTTCAAATTTACCAAATTAACTCTAATTGCCCCCAAAAAAACAAATGCAGACTCAGATTTTTCGTTTCATTAGAAAAATTCAGTATTTTTTTCCCTAAAAGAACTTCAAACCCATAGATTTCCAACAATAAGTTGCAAACAAAATACCAAAAATAACTTGTAAGCATCAAGAAAAAACTCAAATTGAGTATAAAATACTCGAGAAACAACTTATTTTTTTAACAAATTAACTCTATATTTCCCCATAAAAACAAATGCAAACTGAGATTTTTTTGTTTCCTTAGAAAAAATGCAGTATTCTTTTCCCCAAAAAGAAATTCAAACCCATCGATTTCCAACAATAAGTTGCAAAATAAACACCAAAAAATAACATGTAAGCATCAAGAAAAAACCCACATCGAGTAAAAAAATTCTTAAGAAAAAACTTAATTTTTTTACATTAAATCTACACTTCCCCATAAAAACAAATGTAAATTCAGATTTTTTGTTTCATTTGAAAAATGCAGTATTTTTTCCCCTAAAATAGCTCCAAACCCATAGATTTCCTACAATAAGTTGCAAAATAAACACCAAAGATAACTTGTAAGCATCAAGAAAAAACCCACATTGAGTAGAAAAATACTTAAGAAACAACATAAAATTTAGCAAATTAACTCTACATTGCCATCATAAAAACAAATGCAAAATCATCTTTAGAAAAAATACAGCATTTTTTTCCGAAAAGAACTTCAAACCCATAGATTTCCAACAATAAGTTGCAAAATAAACACCAAAAATAACTTGTAAGCATCAACAAAAACCCACACATAGAAGAGAAATACTTGAGAAACAACTTAATCTTTTTAACATTAACTCTACATTGCCCCCCAAAAAACAAATGCAAACTCGGATTTTTTGTTTCCTTAGAAAAAATGCAGCATTTTTTCCATAAAAGGGCTTTAACCCATTATATTTCCAACAATAAGTTGCAAAATAAACACCAGAAAATAACATGTTAGCATCAACAAAAACCCACACAAAGAAGAGAAATACTTGAGAAACAGCTTAACTGTATTAAAATTAACTCTACATTGCGCCCTAAAAACAAATGCAATCTCAGATTTTTTTTGTTTCATTAGAAAAAAATCAGTATTTTTCCCCTAAAAGAACTTCAAATCCATAGATTTCCAACAATAAGTTTCAAAATAAACACCAAAAAAAACTTGTAAGCATCAGCAAAAACCCACACAGAGAAGAGAAATACTTGAGAAACAACTTAATCTTTTTAACATTACATTGCCCCCTAAAAACAAATGCAAACTCAGTGTTTTTGTTTCATAAAAAAATGCAGTATTTTTTTCCTAGAAGAACTTCAAATCCACAGGTTTCCAACAATAAGTTGCAAAAAAAACACCAAAAAATAACTCGTACACATCAACAAAAACCCACATAGAATATAAAAATACTTAAGAAACAACTGAATTTTTTAACAAATTCACTCTACATTGCCCCCATAAAAACAAATGCAGACTCAGATTTTTTGTTTCATTAGAAAAAAATGCACTATTTTGTTCTCCCCAACAGAGCTTCAAACCCATAGATTTTCAACAATAAGTTGCCAAAAAAAAACCAAAAATAACTTGTAAGCATCAACAAAAACCCACACAGAGAAGATAAATACTTGAGAAACAATTAAATTTTTAACAAATTAACTCTACATTGCCCCCATAAAAACAAATCCAAACTCAGATTTTTTTGTTTCATTAGAAAAAAATGCACTATTTTTTTCCTAAAAGAACTTCAAACCCACAGGTTTCCAACAGTAAGTTGTAATATAAACACCAATAATAACTCATAAACATCAAAAAAAGACCCACACAGAGAAGAGAAATACTTAAGAAACTACTAAAATTTTAACAAATTAACTCTACATTGCCCTCAAAAAACAAATGCAAACTCAGATTTTTTTTTTGTTTGATTAGAAAAAAATGCAGTATTTTTTTTCCCTAAAGGAGAGCTTCAAAGCTGAGAGTTAAAAGACTGAACTTTTCCTCTTGTCTTCTCCTTAAACCCACTCTCTCCTTGTTCTTCCGTCCAGAGCTGCGCTAGGGTTTTCTCGAGCGCTGCCGATCTCGCCAAGAAGGTGTCGAAGATGTCGCTACGGACGTTGAATCCGCAAGCTGAGGTGCTCAACAAGTCTGCTGCTCTCCACATGAACATCAATGCCGCCAAGGGGCTCCAAGACGTGCTCAAAACCAATCTCGGCCCCAAGGGCACGATCAAGATGCTCGTTGGTGGCGCGGGCGACATCAAACTCACCAAGGACGGAAACACTCTTCTTAAGGAGATGGTATTTCGATCTAGCGCTTTGCAAATGTTGTGTTTTTTGATGAGGTTTTTATGGGTTTTGATGGCGTTTTACTCGTGCCCAGCAAATTCAAAATCCAACTGCGATCATGATCGCCCGGACGGCTGTTGCCCAGGATGATACCAGTGGGGATGGCACTACCTCTACTGTTCTTTTCATCGGGGAGCTTATGAAACAGTCGGAGCGCTACATTGATGAAGGTAAATGTCATTTTTTCCTCTCGATTCCCTACTCGGACCATGTTATGATAAAAAAGAGGGTTTTTTTAAAAAGTAATGTTTGAAGCAATTATCTAAACCCAGCGTAGGATCTCTCTATTTTTAACGTCTCTCCACGCTTAAATGATATTAAGCTGTTGATACAATGTCCAAGGAGGATTTTATAGTGTATGAGGTCTAGTAAGTTTCTTTTTTTTCTTCAATTTTCACCACTGAAACTTTGCAATTTCTCATATTTTGGGGATATGCATTTTGTTTTCCGTCAAGCATTTTGTCTGGAGTTGTGTCCCGCTATCATGAGCTGGATATGAGTAGATTAAGCGTTATCGAGGGGAATTTTTTTGAATTTAATAGTAATTTATTTGCTTCTAAAGTCTCAGATTGAAGCCAATTAATTGTTATGTTGGAACTTGCGGAGAAAATGATTGTTGTGTACTATTTAGGAATGCATCCTCGTGTGTTGGTTGATGGTTTTGAAATCGCTAAAAGAGCAACCCTAGAATTTCTCGAGAAGTTCAAGACTCCTGTTGTTATGGGAGATGTGCCTGATAAGGAGACTCTGAAAATGGTTGCACGAACTACACTCAGGACTAAGGTAAGGCTTGTTCTTGGATTTTTCCACCAATGTTGTAAATTCCTTTGATTCTAAGCTATACTAAATCTATTTTTATTTTTGTTTTCTGCAGTTACGGGAATCTTTGGCGGATCAGTTGACTGATATAGTTGTCAATTCAGTAAGTTATCAGTTTGCAGCCTCCAGGTCCTGGTGTTTATTTGTCATGTTCTCTGATTTATCTGTGCTAAAACATATTTTGTTGTTCATCGGGGGGAGGGATGTGTTTTGGTTTGATCCGTGATATACTGTGATGGTGTATATATTATTCAAATAATTTCTTGAGACTAGATCGTCAAATCAAATAAATTATGATAAGATCCCCGAGTGTCGAGTATTTAAAAGTGAGAGAGAGAAAAAGTGATGAAAAGTCACTCCTTTAGTCGATTCTCTGCTACGATTCTGGTCTACATAAACCCTAATTGATCCAAGAAATGGTCGTCGATCCCAGGATTGTCTCTAGATTTCTTGGGATCCCGTGGTGGAGATATTTTCTGTGATTTTTACTTGTGTCTTTTACTTGGGTTGCATATTGCATCCTTTTCGTCCGTTCAATTTATTCTTATGCCGATTGGCTGAAAATGAGTTCTTTAAACATTTCCAAATAACCCTAATGTGACTGAATTCGGCAGGTCCTCTGTATCCGGAAACCAGAAGAGCCCATTGATCTATTCATGGTGGAAATAATGCACATGCGTCATAAATTTGATGTTGACACGCGCTTGGTAAGTCTGTAATAATTTTGATAGTAATATTTTTTTAAACTAAATTAGCTTCTAATTTGAAAACTGATTTTTTATTGATGATCTTTATATTGATTTATTTTATACTCACTCTCTCAGGTGGAAGGACTTGTTCTTGATCATGGATCAAGACATCCTGACATGAAGAGAAGGGCGGAGAATTGCTATATCTTGACTTGCAACGTATCTTTGGAATATGAAAAAAGGTGTGTTACTTTTGTATTGTATAGTTACCCAAGTTATAATCTAATTTTAACTTAATTTATTATATGTTAGATTTACGCTAATTCCCTTTACAGTGAAATAAATGCAGGATTCTTCTATTCGAATGCAGAACAGAGAGAGAAGATGGTTACTGCGGAAAGGCGCCAGGTCGATGAACGAGTTAGGAGGATCATTGAATTGAAAGAAAAGGTAAATAAATACATTTTAGACTTTTTGTCTGAATTTGAAGTCCTGTAAAAGCTCTAGAAAACTGTATTATTTGCGTTGGCAGGTTTGTGCTGGAAGTGACAAGAATTTTGTCGTGATCAATCAAAAGGGGATTGACCCGCCTTCACTGGACCTTCTTTCGCGAGCTGGGGTTAGTTTTGGAAGTTTTCTTTCTCGGTCTTCAATCCGGTGCGGGCATTAATTCATATGTTGGGATGGACTCCTGGATAATGGATAGATTTCATGCGTTGTAGATGGAACATGTAGATTCAAGCGCTCACCAACTGTCCTAAAAGCTATAGCTTTTTGCAAGTGCACTACTTTTCATCTTTAAACAGGATGTTATACTTCATCAGAACAAAAGATTGATTTTTGATTCTTCAAAAGGGTTCTTCGATAAAACTAATTTATTTCTAAAAATTATTCTTATTTTTGGTGCAGATTGTTGCCTTGCGCCGAGCAAAGAGAAGAAACATGGAGCGTCTGGTGTTAGCTTGTGGCGGAGAGGCGGTTAATTCTGTGGATGACTTGACTCCGGAATGCCTCGGCTGGGCTGGATTGGTATATGAACACGTTCTCGGGGAAGAAAAATACACATTTGTCGAGAACGTGAAGAACCCTCATTCTTGTACAATCTTGATCAAGGGTTCGTGTTTTTTATTTTAAATCTTCAATTTTTTTGATTCTAAGATGAGGGTTTTGATTAATTAATCTTTGTAATGAGTACAGGGCCCAATGATCACAGCATTGCCCAGATTAAAGATGCTGTCAGGGATGGCCTTCGATCGGTGAAGAACACGATCGAAGATGAGGCGGTTGTGTTGGTGAGTATCTTCCTATTCTGTTTTTTTAAAATGTTTTTTTCTTGTGTTTTAATTTCTTCTTTTTCTTATTATTGGGGGACTTTTTGATATTCTTCCTGGAAAAAATGTTAGGGAGCTGGGGCTTTCGAGGTAGCTGCCAGGCAGCATCTTATCAACTATGTGAAGAAAACTGTAAAGGGAGTAAGTGGCTCTTTCTCTCTCTTCTCCTATGTCCCTGCTCTCTGTTTATCTTCTCTCTTTTTTCTGTTCTCTGTCAATTTCCTTTCTCACTCTCTCCCTCTTCTCTTTCCGTCAGTGTCCGCTCTCTTTCTCTCTCTATTTCCTCTCAGTTTCCTCATTCTCTCTATCTTTTCTCTCCCTTTTTCTCCCTCTCTCAATTTCCTCTCTCTTCACCTTCTCCCTCTCTCAATTTCCTCTCTCTTCATCTTCTCCCTCTCGCAATTTCCTATCTCTCTTCATCTTCTCCCTCTCTCAATTTCCTATCTCTCTCACTCTCTCCCTTCATCTTCTCCCTCTCTCAATTTCATCTCTCTCTCTCTCCATCTCCCTCTCCCTCTCAAGTTCCGCTCTCTCTCTCTCCCCTTCCTTCATCTTCTACCTTTCTCAATTTCCGCTCTCTCTCTCTCCCCTTCTCTCTCTGTCAATTTCCTCTCTCTCTCTCTCTCCCTTTATCTCTCTCCCTTTATCTTCTCCCTCTCTCATTTTCCTCTCTTTCTTTATCTTCTCTCTCTGTCAATTTTATCTCACTCCCTTTCTCTTCGCCTCTCGCATTTTCCTCTCTCAATCTTCTCTGTCCAATTTTCCCTCTTTTTCTCTCTCTATGTCTTCTCTCTCTATCGATTTCCTCTCTCTTCCATTTTGTTCTCCTTCTCTCAGTTTTCCCCCCCCCCTCTCTCTTAATCTTCTCTCTTTGCCCAATTCCATCTCTCCCTTTGTCTCCTCCCTCTCTCAATTTTCTCTCTATATATCTCCCTTATCTCTCTCTCTCTCTATATATATATATGGTCTCTCTCTCTAATGGGTAATTTTCCAACAGCGGGCACAACTGGGTGTGGAGGCTTTTGCAGATGCTCTTCTGGTCATTCCCAAGACCCTCTCTGAAAACTCTGGTCTCGACACCCAAGATGTCATCATCGCCCTCACTGTATGTATCTCTCTCTCTCTCTCTCTAGAATAGCCTCCTTTTCTAAAAAAAGAAGAAATCACAACTTAATAAACTCATCTCTCTCTAGGATGAACTCATATGTTACAGAAGAAGGAAATAAGCCGTCACAACTATGCATCTCTCTCCCTAGACTAAATTCATGTTGAAAAAGAAGGAAATAAAACACACCATTTCCCTCTTTAGTATTCATCTCTCTCTCTAGGATAAACTCCTATATAGAAAAAGAAGAAAGTAAAACACACAATTGCTCTCACAAGTATGCATCTCTCTCAAGAATTATTTCATTTGTTAAAAAAAGGAAGAGTAAACAACTTGATCAACATTCCATTGTCCTCACAGGTATGCATATCTATCTCTAGAATAAACTCATGTGTTGAGAAGGAAGATTATAATACATGATCAACATTCGATTGCCATCAACATTCGATTATGGAGGGGACGGTAATTTCGTCTGTGGACGAAAAAATCGTCCCGTCCAGTACTTCGGGCGAATGACGGGACAAAGAATCGTTCACCTGTGTGGGACGATTGCTTTGTCCATGGATGAAATAACTGTCCCGTCTGGCTTCGGGCGAAGAATCGTTCACCCGTGTGGGATGATTGCTTCGTCCATGGATGAAATAACCGTCCCGTCCAGTACTTCGGGCGAATGACGGGACGAAGAATCGTTCACCCGTGTGGGACGATTGCTTCGTCCATGGATGTAATAACCGTCCCGTCCAGTACTTCGGGCGAATAACGGGACAAAGAATCGTTCACCCGTGTGGATGATTGCTTCGTCCATGGATGAAATAACCGTGCCGTCGGGCGAATGACGGGACGAAGAATCGATCACCCGTGTGGGACGATTGCTTCGTCCATGGATGAAATAACTGTCCCGTCTGGGGCCTTGGATGGGGGACTGGACGGTTATTTCATCCTGAGGGAGTATAGTATGCTCCTGACAGGTCCACCTGCCTGACGCACGTGCTGTGCCACGTGTCAATTTCCGAGCAGTCTATTGCTGACACACGCCCTGTTTCGTCCCGGGACGTTGGACGGGACGAGAATTTCTTGGTCAGAACAGTTTCAGATGGGACGTGGATGAAAAATATGGGACGGGGGGAACCCTGGACGGGACGATCTAGACTAAAGTCTAAAAATTGGGACTTAGGACGAAATGCAAACTTCGCCCCGTACCATCCATTGTCCACGTCCCGGACTCTCCGGAACTTTAATCACAAGTTTATTCACATCTCTCTCTCTAGAATAAACTCATATATATTTTGGAAAAGAAGATAAAACACAATCACAAGCATATGCACATCTCTCTCTTTAGAATGAACTCATATATATTTTGGAAAAGAAGAAGATAAAACGCAATCACAAGTATATGCACATCTCTCTCTCTAGAATAAACTCATATATGTTTTGGAAAAGAAGAAGATAAAACACAATCACAAGTATATGCACATCTCTCTCTCTAGAATAAACTCATATATATTTTGGAAAAGAAGATAAAACAGAATCAACAAGAACTGAAAGATGTTGTTTCTCTCTCTTCTTTTTCAGGGGGAGCATGACAGAGGAAACGCGGTGGGGCTGAACCAGCACACGGGGGAGCCGATGGACCCCAAGTTGGAGGGCATTTTCGACAATTACTCGGTCAAACGCCAGATCATCAATTCCGGGTAATTAATCGAAAATTAAAAATTCCGGGCATTTAAAAATTATTCAGAAATGTTTCTGAATAATTCTGGGATTTTTTATTTTGAATATTTGTTTGTTTTTTGCAGGCCGGTCATCGCTTCCCAACTTCTGTTGGTGGATGAGGTCATCCGAGCTGGCAGGAACATGAGAAAGCCCGCTTGAGCTGGCAAAGTCAACGACTTTGGCGTTGACTTTTATTTTTCGAATTTTCCTAGTCGGGTTTTCTGGAGGTGCGGAAAAGATGGGGTTTTTTTCTTTTTTTTTTGAAATGTTTGGAGGGGTTTTTGGGTAAACGTGTCATTTTGTTGGGGGCTAGATTTGGATTTTGTTTGCCGGGGTGTTAATTGTTATTTTTTTACAGAGGAACGAACAGTGGTGCAGGGGGGAGAGAAACACAGACGAAGAGAGAGGAGAGAGACAGGGAGAGAGATGAAGAGAGCCAGAGGGATGAAGAGCGAGAGCCAGAGAGATGGAGAGCGAGAGAGACAGAGAGAGCGATGAAGAGAGAGAGAGATAGGGAGAGAGATGAAGAGAGCCAGAGAGATGAAGAGAGAGAGAGAGAGACAGAGAGATGAAGAGCGAGAGACAGAGAGATGAAAAGTGAGAGAGACAGAGAGAGATGAAGAGAGAGAGAGAGACAGAGAGATGAAGAGAGAGAGAGAGACAGAGAGATGAAAAGCGAGAGAGACAGAGAGAGATGAAGAGAGAGAGAGACAGAGATAGATATATATAGAGAGAGAGACACAGAGATATATATAATAGAGAGACAGAGATATATATATAGAGAGACAGAGATGTATATAATAGAGAGACACAGAGATATATATAATAGAGAGACAGAGATATATATAATAGAGAGACAGAGATGTATATATATGTATCGAGAGAGAGAGATAAAGAGATGAAGAGAGAGAGAGAGACAGAGATATGAAGAGAGAGAGAGAGACAGAGATATGAAGAGAGAGACAGAGACAGACAGAGAGATGAAGAAAGAAAGAGAGACTGGGAGATGAAGAGAGAGACAGACAGACAGAGAGATGAAGAGAGAAAGAGAGACTGAGAGATGAAGAGAGAGTGACAGAGTGATGAAGAGAGAGTGACAGAGGATGAAGAGAGAGAGAGACTGAGAGATGAAGAGAGAGTGACAGAGAGATGAAGCGAAAGATAGAGACATACAGAGAGAGAGACAGGGATGAAGAGGGAGAGAATGAGCCTATGAGAGAGAGACAGACAAAAAGACTAAGAGAGAGAAAGAGAGAGACATACAAACATACTAAGAGAGATGAAGAGTCTAGACTGAGAGAGTGACATTCAAATTCATGCATGCAATTTATCACTTTGAAGGTAATATGTTGTCTATATGATGAAATTAGCATACATATTTCTTGATATGTGATCAATCAATTCCATTTCATGCAATAATTCACATATTATATAAAGTTTTCTACCTTTATGAATTTAGCAAGATTATGACAACGGATACAACCTAAAGATGCTATGTGAAAAGATATAAATAATAATTATTAAAGAAAAGGAAAGAGAAAAAAACGGGGGCTGTGGCCTAGAAAGAGCGGCCAGGTAGCATCGTAGGCACAATCGTGACCACTGGTGCTAAGGCAATAGCCCAAGGCCAAACCTGTAGTCACAGAAGAAGAGAGCAGACCAGATCACAACTAAATATCAGCCCCGGTACACGCGTGGGAGTACCTTTCCTTTCTTTCTTTTGTTCTTTTAAATTCAAATGTAATATGATTTTGACAGTTATATACCGCTGATTAATTTTGAATCTTTCAATATGGGATTGCAATAACTGGAAGTTTCAGAAGAATGCGGGCCGGGCGGGGGCAACTATAAAAAGTTAACAAAGCCCTTCGAGCTTTCTCCGCCAGGCGCGACGGAGTGAAGAAGAGACGGAGCAAGAGTTCTGCAAGAAAAGACTTCGTAACCTTCTGCTCCATCAGTCGCGTCTGAATCTTAATATTCACCACTTCCGCGCCTTAGTGACTTCGTACGTGATTGACCGCTATGCGCCTAAAGTCGCGCCTCCAGTTCGATTATTATTCTTGACTTGACTTATTATTAAAAAAACTACTTACTATCAAAATGAAAGACGATCGATTTATGTTAAGTCTGGTTGCTCGGGCCATTGTACCTTTTGATTATGGTATGGTATTGTCAGAGCCGAACATAGGGCTACTTTATTTGTTTGCCATACATAGAAATAACATTTTGGGCTTCCCATGACCCAGGCCCAAGCCCGTGGCATCATGGGCTTTCCTTGAAACCTACGTTTTAATCCTGACCGTTGATCGTCTTCAATAAGATCGAATGGTCCGATTTCAATTTACATATTATAATGTCCTTCTCTTTCTTATAGGTGACAGATCAGCGACGAGCGTTGATGCAGACCAATGATGCATTATCTCTGGAAATCAGAGCTGATGTCGAAGGTGCTGATTGGGAGAGGACCACCATAACTTATGAGGGTCCACGGCTAAGATTTAATTGTAGCCGTTGAACCATTCAAGACACGATTGAATGGTTGAGGGAGAAGATCGTCCTATCCTACCCTTCACCGTCGTCTCTGTCGCCGACGACCAGATTCCAGCGACAAGAGGGCAGATGAAAAGCAGCAAGGAGTGGTCCCATATCGATGACGAAGCTTCTTGGAGCATTTCTGACCTATAAAACCCAAATTCTCCTTTAGAGAATATCATCTTTTCACCGAGTTTGAATCTGAATGTTGAAATCTAAAACGGGGGAAGATCCTCCTTTTCATTTTCTCTCGATTCTTTCGGTTAGCAGTGGTGACAAGGCCGTCACCTGAAGAAAGATCTTTGAGAGAATAGTGGGAGAAGAGAGAGTTGTGTGACAAAACTGGAGGACAACGCCGTCAATTGGTTGAGGTCTGAAGTCAATGACGACCACCCCACACAACGACAAGGTTTTGTAAGTCACAAATCACATTCATACAAGTCTTACATGAATTGAAAATGAAGGAACATAAAAAATAGTTACTGTAAATCATATACAAAATATTTAGGTATTTCAGGCATTTCCTAGAATAGTTGATCCGCATTGCTTCCAAAACAAATTTAACAAAGTTTTTTACAATATTTCTAATCCAATTAAAATATTTAAAAATACCTTAAAATATTTAAAAATACCTAATGACTATAAAAGTTACATATCTTGTTCTATTTGATTCTCTAATTATAAATACACCAAAAAAATCATAGGTGTTCTGCATATAGTGCCTGACTGAAGGAGGGTAATTAATTGTGTTTAAAAAAAACACAATTAATTACCCTCCTTCAGTCAGGCATTTCATTAAACACTTTATACTCATAGCCTTTTAAAAAGATTATTCAGTATTTTCTACAATAAATCGACTTCTAAAAAAAATAAGAATTATCTTAATTATCTAATCTACATATATTCCCATAATACAAATTTCCATCTCCGAATAAAATGAGCAGAGGAATTCTCTTATAAACATATATAAACTTACTCTTTCTATTATTCATTTCTACAAACACCTAGTGATGATCTTGATTTTCTTTAATTACAGTTTTACTTTCTTTGTTGCTAATCTTCATTCCCCTAAACATCTGTTTATATTCTACTTAACCATCTTCAAAGATATCTTCCCACATTTTCTTATCTGAAATTCAAATAAAAATAATCATAAAATTGCATATTGATATTATTATCCTGGAAATTCTTATCTGTCTTCTAGCTCAATAAGTAATTCTAACTCTAAGACTGAATCCTTGAGGAAACGACCTTACTCACTGCTGTTGAGATTTAAAATTCATAAATATTATTTGATAGAAGTGAATTGATAACAACAACATTAACACCCCTGTTTTTGCTCTATCAGAGAGGGGTGAGCATAAGAGAGAGAGACATCCATACATACATACATACATACATACTGAGAGAGAGACAGACTAAGAGAGATAGAGAGATAGACACACAGACTAAGAGAAAGAGAAATAAAGAGAGACAAATATAAAGACAAAGAGTGAGAGAGACATGCAGCCAAAAAAAGAGAGAGGACTAAGATAGATAGAGAGACAAACACACAGACTAAGAGAGAGAAATAAATAGAGAGAGAGAGATAGACAGAGAGAGAGAGAGACTAACCGAGATAGAGAGGCATACGAACTGACTAAGAGAGATAGAGAGAGACACACAGACTATGAGAGAGAGAAATAAAGAGAGAGAAAGATATACACAAACAGAGAGAGAGATAAACATATATACAAAGAGATTTCGGAGCGGGCATACTATTACCACTAAGTACAACACCACCATGCGGCTCGCCCGAATGCAAAGTCTTCCTCCACCGAGAAGACTCGAGGAAAATGTGTTTTACAAGAAGGAACGGACTGGAAGCCTCAACGAACGCTGTTGTACGAGCAGGGGCATGTTTTACCACTACACGGTTTAAATGCTGTATAAGCCATTTTTGTACTTAATGTTCATATTTATACATTCCAACGGGAGGGTCACCGATTTTGTGTGATCTCTCCTCTCTTTTTAAAAAAAAAAAACAGTCGAGAGGATTTTAGGGCTTAACAGAATATTATCGAAGGTTTGTTTACCGTTATGCAGCTATTGCCCAGCCATTAACCACTCTGTTTAAAAATAACTCTTTTCACTGGAATGATGATGCAGAAAAGGCTTTTCAGGACTTTAAGAGGAAAATTGGGAGGGCATGAGGGTTTTCTATACTAATTTAAGCACATCTCTCAACAAATTTATTGGCAGGGGATAGCGAAAAGCTATCAAAACATATGTGGCTCAATGCCCTACTTGCCAGCTGGACAAATCATCCAATCACAATCCAGCAGGACTACTACAGCCGCTACCGATTCCTAATCAAATACGGGAAGAAATATTGATGGATTTTATCAAGGGTTGCCTCTTTCAAATGGCTTCAACACTATTCTAGTAATCGTGGATTGTTTAAGTATGCTCATTATTTTGCCATCAAACATCGTTTCACAGCCAAATCACTTGCACAACTGTTTACGACAGAAATATAGTTCATCATATCATCCGGAAACTGACGGTCAAACTGAAGTTACAAACAGAGGTTTAGAGAGATATCTAGGATGCTTTTCGTCATCAAATCCCAAGACGTGGCACAAATAGTTGCACTGGGCAGAATATCATTACATCACTTCATTTTTTTTTTTTTCAAATATAGAAGGGGCGAACACCTGATGAATCGATGAACCCCCATCAGGACCTTACTGTCCCTTCACCATCAATCCGATCATATTCAAACCCTACCCTCTCTGTTGGTTGCCCGCTGGAGCCATGTCGCCTTTAAACCCACCGCTTTGTGTATGGCTCCATCTGTAGAAGCCGTTCTTTCCCTGAACAACACCTCATTTCGATGCACCCAGATGGCCCACTAAAATGCCAATGCTCGGCCACCTTCTTCATCATTACAACACATCGTATCATTCATCAATTGGAATGTCGCCCTTTAAGGCAGTATCTGGCCGAGACCCTCCTACTCTACTGTGTCATGGGTTGCCGTCGACTCCATTTGATTTTATTGATCAACTTTTGGTAAAACAAGATAAAATGCTCATCACATTGAAAGCTCATCTAGCGAAATCCCAGTCAAGAATGAAGGTCCAAGCTGATTGTTAGATCATCAGAGCCCAATTATGGGCAATTCATACTATCTTATGGGCCAAAGGCCATGTACATGTAATAGAGTAACTCTAGGAAATTAATGGAATACTAACTAGAATTAAGGCTAACCAAGTTGGGCCCATTAAGGGCCCAATAAGAGCCCACTAAGGGCCCATTAAGGGCCCAATAGTGAGGAGCCCAATAGGGCTTAATATTAGGTCCAATAAGGACCTAATATTTACTGGGCCTGATTAGCATCAGGCCCAGTCTCCAACGGTCAGAAAAACTGACCGTTGGACATCCAGCTGAGAAAAAACAGCTGGATGTAACAAGTCCCAACAGTCAGAAAATATGACCGTTGGGAGGACTCTCTCTCCTCTGTGTTTTTGTATAAAAGGGCCTGGTGTGAAGTAATAAAGTATCTAGTTTTTTGGCCCCATTTTTCCTGTGTTCTCCTCTCTCATTCTACCACCTCGCATCCCATTCTCTCTAAATTTACACTGATAAACATAGACGCGATGAAAAATTCCAGGACAGAGATAAAATTTATTTAAGGATCAGGCCCTATCGAATGAAGTCATTAGCTAAGAGACCCCTTGAGAAGTTCGGTCCGAAATCTTTTGGCACTTACACAATCCTACAAAAAATTGGTTCAGTCACCTACCGATTAGACATTCCTCGCCACTCATCCATGCATCCAGTTTTCCATGCTTCATTACTCAAAAAAGCTTTCGGAGATTCAACGTCGACCCAACAAATTCCTCAATTTCTAACTCATGACTGGGGATGGCAGGTCTACCCCGAAGGTATAACCCAAACCCGTTTCACATCACAGGGACCTGAGGTATTGATCAAGGGGGTGATATGATTCGCCAGAGAGTTTATGCTCGGAAGGCCTGCCAGCAGTACACTACGGACGTACAAGCCCGGCCCCCTTCGGCCTAGACATGGTCGTTCTGTTCTTTCTGTGCGAATTTGTGCGAATTGTTCGTTCTGTTCGGTTTTCCGAACAGAACAAAAACAAATTCGAACAGAACATCGCACAAACCCATGTGCGGTTCTTTTGTTCGCTTTGTGCGAATTTTGTTCTTGTTTTGTGCGAATGTGTGAATTTTGTTCGTTTTTGAAAAAAACAAAGAACAAGGCCCTGTGCAGTTCTTTTGTGCAAATTTTTTGTTCGTTTAAAACGAACAGAACAGAAAAACCATGCCTACTTCGGTCCCTACTTAATCCATGCCATCCTGGAAGGAAGGGAGGAATATTGTTGCACTTGTGAGTCTCCCTAGCCCTCTCCCTCCTTCTCTTCCTGGTCGTGACTCTTCACTCTCGTGCTCACAGTCCCGACGTCGTCCCCCTGCTGTGAAACGACCGCTCTCCGGCAATCCTTCGTCATCTCCCTCACCCTTCCCGTTTCTTCTCTTCTTTACCCCGGGAAGATCTCTATCCTCTCTCCCTACACCCTATATCCCTAACCCATCCTTCCGTGAACGCTTTGTGGAAGACGTGAAGTATCATTTCATTTTTGAACTATTGCGTTACAGTGACCTGATTATGGTCTCGACAGATGGGACCATATCACTGGGCAAATCTCTTCAACAATGACGCTACATGGAAACGAGTTGATCAACTCCAAAATAGCTTTCCCAACTTCAAGCTTGAGGACAAGCTGAATCAACACGGGGAGAGTATTGATACGTTCTTCACGCGCAAGTATCGGAGATGAAGGAAGAGACAAAGAAATTCAGTTACTGACACGTGCAGGGCCGCACGTGACAGATCCTTTAAAGGGAAACTTGAGCGGGAAATGGCTGACGGCGGTTATTTTCAAGATTGAAGCGGTCGAGGGGACTGGAGGCCAGTGCAGCAGGAGTTCGCTGCCAGAGAGAAGAAGATCGATCGGGAGAGCGATCTTCTCTACATTCAGTTGAGTGACATTGTTATTGATTGTTATCGTTTGTAGTCGAGTATTGATAAGTACACAAGGAATTGAAGTTCAAAGTATCATTGTTGTGGTATCAATTAACAAACATCTTCTGGACATATATAAATAAATGTAGAAGGAAAACGAG
Organism: Wolffia australiana; assembly: GCF_029677425.1. Taxonomy (NCBI): domain Eukaryota; kingdom Viridiplantae; phylum Streptophyta; class Magnoliopsida; order Alismatales; family Araceae; genus Wolffia; species Wolffia australiana. The sequence goes on from NC_135840.1 coordinate 1,826,573, forward strand.
TCTAGAAATCTTTATCCTTCCTGAGACTCACAAGATAACCGATCAGGCCAAGAACAGGAACATACCTAAGAATCTTCACCAAACCCGCAGATTCGTCCCGAATGTTCTCCAAATTGTCTCCTATCAACCATGGCTGGAAAATGGAGTAGAGGAGAATGTCCCATAGAAAGGCATAAGCCAGCCTCTCTGACCCAACATACCTCCAGAAGAAGTCAACCCTCTCGATCAACCCGCCAAAGCCGGCGTCGGGCCGGCCTGCCACGGCCCACCAAAGAGAAAGCCCACAAACCACGCCACCAACGGCCGCCACCGTCCCGGCGGCCCGGGTCAACGCCGAGACCGCTAGGTATGGTTCCTTGGGCGAATCAACTCCTCTTGCTTGGTTCAGCCGAATAGCCATATAGGGTATCAGAAAAGCTGAGGATTTTAAAAAAAATCAGCAAACATTTTAAATAGCAAGGGAGAATATTTAAATATCTGTTGATGCTCTTGCTGTGTTAATTCGGTGGAGATTAAGAAAGACACGTTGAACCGCATTAAAAAAGCTGCTGATGTTCTTTCTGGATGAACATAAAGGGTATCAGGAAAGCTATGTATTTTTTTAAAAATCCACAGAAAGGATCAGTTAAATTGCAAGATAATATAACTATTGATGTTCGTGCTGGGTTGAATCATATGAAATAAAACAAGACCAAATTGAATAATATTTAAGCAGCTGTTAATGTTCTTTCTGGTTACCGCTTTGTCCGGTGACCGCCTTAAATCATCTTTCAAGAAAAAAGTTCTTTCTGGGTTGTATCAAAAGGGATAAAAAGAGAAATGTTGAAAACAATTAAAATAGTAGTTAATGTTCCTTCTGAGTTATATTGGATGAGATAAAGACATAAAATTATGAACTATATTCAAATAGCAGTTAAAATTATGAGATATATTCGTCATTTAGATCAGATGAGATCAAGAGAGGAAGTTTTGAACTACATTTAAATAGCTGTTAATGTTCTTCCTGGGTTACATCGGGTGAGATCAAATTAGTAAATGCTAAACTATATATAAATAACCGTAAATGTTGTTTCTGGGTTACACCAGATGAGATCAAAACAGAAATTGTTGAACCATATATAAATTACTGTCAATGCTCTTTATGGGTTTATCTAATGAGATAAAGAAAGTAAAATTTTAAATTCTCAACCATAATTAAATAGCTGTAAGTGATCTTGCAGGGTTAAATCAGTGAGATGTAGAGAGAAAGTGCTGGTAAAATCTTGCTGCATAAGATCAGATTAGAACAGGAGAGAAAATTTTGAACAAAATTTTAATAGCTGTAAATGATGTTGCAGGATTAAATTGGGTGAGATCTGGTGAGAAAATTTCGAACTACAATTTCTTTTTTTGAAATATAAAACGAGTGAACACCATTTCGAACTACAATTAAAGATCAGTAAATGTTTCTTCTGGGTAAGATCGGAAGAGACCAGCAGAGAAAATTGTGAATTACAATTAAATATCAGCCAACGTTCGTGTTGAGTTATATCAGGTAGGATCAAGTGAGAAAGTTCCCATTACACTTAGATCGCTGGTAATGTTCTTGCTGGTAGATATTGGATGAGACCGATAAACAAAATTATGAAACTTACTGTTTGTTAAGAACATTTGGAGTCCCCATAGTATGTCCAGAGAGCCTTTGAATCTGTCCTTCCGATTATCGGTAAACAGAAGCGGAGCGAACATCAGAGTCCATCCAAGAACAAAGTTGAATAATCCTTCTGCCATCTGAGGAGAAAGATGAATATTTGAATGCGTTTAAAAAAACACTAGGCGAAAAATATAATTCCACTTTATGCTTGTTTTTTCTTCATTCTACTTGATCCGTACCGGATGAATGACTGGCGATTCAAGAACATTGATCCCGGCTACACTGCCATGAACCAGGACACAAAGTCAGTGTTTTTTAAGCTTCCTCTGGAGCTCGAAATAGTTGCAAATCCATAATTTTGATGGGAAGAAAATGAAAGAATAGATGAACAAACTAATTTAGCAAAAAAGAGATGGATTTTGCTAGAACACGACACTGCGTTAGCAGAGGCCATGAAAATTCTAGAAAATTTGAGAAAGGTTGAGATGTACCCAGGTTCATGATCGGCAGGACAAAAAAGAAATTCAAAGAGAGGCCAATCAATTCACTGACAGTCGCAGGCGAGATTGCCCAGACTGGATCTCCCTGGAAATTCAAATTCGCTGATGTCAGTAGAATTTATTGATTTATTATTTATCATATTTTAGAAACTTCCCTTCACGAAATTACGGAATATAATAAATCGATTGAATACTTCTCTCAACAATTTTTAGATTTTAATAAAACATTTCTAACATCAAATCAAGCTAATCATATACCAACGGAAACTATATCTATAAAAAATCCCCTGCATGTCTCTCCCTGGATCAATGTTAAAAAGCTAATACAATCTTTCTGGCATCAAATCAGGCTGTTCAACAATGGAAAAAGAGATATCAGCGGAAATTATATCTACAATTGGGAATATCCCCTTTACACACCTCCCTGGACAAAGTTAAAAATCTAATTCTCAAATCTCTAATAAATCACGAAAACAACCCGCGGCAGAGATGTACCAACCGGAGCGTAGGGAAGGAGAAAGAGCCAAAGTATATAAGCCGCCTCGGCAATCCACAGGGAAGCCTGCTGGAATGCGGCGAAATTCAGCATAGCCGCATCCTCAGGCGAATCATCCTTTTTCCTAGCATTGCATCTTTGGACGAAGATCCGAGAAACTCCACGGCCTCCGCTCAATTCTCTCATCGGGAGAAATTCGCTGGACGAGTACTTGATTTCTCGGCCACGACTGAAGTAAATTGAGCGATTGCGAGCAACGACGAATCTCGAAGAATTGGAGATCGCCATGGGACATTCAAGACGCTTGAATGCACCATGAACGCTGCAAGGGCTGCCGGAGGAGATCAACCCTGTCGCCATTGTTCTACCTGCTCCTCTCTCTCTCTCTAGCTCACCGTTGAGCGGGAGATAAGAGAGAGAAAGATAACTGAACGGATATATAATTTGAAATTTGCGAATATATCCTCAAAGAAATGAACTCTTGAATTATGGATCTTAAATTATGGTATTTCAGTATTTACTTTTCCCTCCGAGCGAGAGCGAAAAATCTAAAGCTACTATCGGGTGTTAAACGGGTAAAAATACAAGTATTTTTCTTAGGTGGATCCGACTTTTGTGGTATTTATTCTGCTTCAATAAAAAATATACATATATCCTCTAATTAACAGACTTAATTTAAAGTAGATTTTACATTATGGTATTTCGATATTTCTTTTTGTTTTCGAGCTGTAGAGAAAAATACAAAAGCTACTATCGGATGCTACACGGGTACAGTGGATCCGAAATGTATGGTATTACTTCTGCTTCAATAAAAAACACAAATATATCCTCTAAAATGAACAGATTGAATGTGAAGTAGATATTAAATAATGGTATTTCGATATTTCTTTTTCTTTCCTAGCAAGAGAGGAAAATAGAAGAGCTACTATCGGGTGCTAAGCGATGACAGTGGATCCGAAATTGTGGTATTTTTTCTGCTTCAATAAAAAACACAAATATATCCTCCAAAATTAACAGACTTAATGTAAATTAGAAATTACATCATGGTATTTCGATATTTCCTTTTGTTTTGGAGCGAAAGAGGAAAATAGAAAAGCTACTATCGGATGCTAAACGGGTACAGTGGATCCGAAATTTGTGGTATTTATTCTGCTTCAATAAAAAAATATAAATATATCCTCTAAAATTAACAGATTGAATGTAAAGTAGATATTAAATAATGGTATTTTGATATTTCTTTTTCTTTCCGAGCAAGAGAGAAAAATAGGAAAACTACTATCGGGTGCTAAACGGGTACAATGGATTCGACATTGATCTGCTTCATTCAAAAATATAAATATATCCTCAAAAAATGAATGTTGTTGAATGTAAAATGGATCTTAGATTATGATATTTAAATATTAATTTTTCACTTCGAAGGAAAAAAACAAAGATAATTCAAAATTAATTAATCCGTTTTGGAATAATATTTTATAACTACATTATCCTCTAAAGGTAAAATCAATCTAAGATTAAACGGGTTGCTAAATGAGTTTATTGAATCCATTTATAAAATAATTTGAAAAATACAATAGTATACTCAAAATATATATATATATAGAATGGATATTACATGCTGCATTTCAGTAATTCCTCTCCTTTCGGAGAGCAAACCAACTATCGGGTGCTAAACCGGTTTGTTGAATCCGTTTATAAAATAATACGAAAAATAAAATATAATACTCTAAATATAAAACTGCTGAATATATATTACATTCTACATTTCCCAAATTTCCCACTTTAAGAGAGAAAATCAACTATCGGAAACTAAACGGGTTTATTGAATTGTCTATAAAAGCAACAAAAAATACAACAGTACACTCTAATATCGAATGGATATTACACTCCGCATTTCCAAAAAAAAAAACTTTGGGCGTGAAACAAAGAGATAGAAAAGCAACGATAAATATGAATTTCGCACAATAAATATGAATTGAATCAGACGTTTACAACTAAAATTGGAAACACTTAATGATAATTATATTAGTACGAGAAACAAAAAAAAACAGAGATAAATAAAAGATAGCAGAATTTTGAAAATAAAATTATGTATTTAAGTATAATTTTTCTATTCGAGTGAGAACAAAAAAACTAGAAAAGCAATTAGCGGATGCTAAATGGGTATGGTGAACCCGAAGTTCGTGAACATCTCTTCTGTTCCAATCAAAAGCCGCCACGAACCCCCAGGATTTGGATAAAATGGTGATAATAATAAGGGTTAATAGCACGGTACATCCCAAATCATGTCCAAAGTCTGCGAGTTAACCTTAGCTTTTTTTTTGGGTACGTTATATCCCAAACTCACTAAGTCGTCTGCGATATATCCCGGTGATGACGTGGAGTCCATCGTGGCTGCCAGGTGGATCTCTGGCTAGATTTTGACTTGGCGGAACCCACCTGGCAGCCACGCTGGATTCCACGTCATCACCGGGATATATCAACCTGCCAAGGGTTTTCCGATAAGAGAGAGAGGCATTCTAGAGAGAGAGAGAAGGGGAGAGAGAGAGGTTCTAGAGAGAGAAAGAGAGGTGTTCTAGAGAGAGAGGCATTTTGTAGAGAGAGAGAGAGGCGCCCTAGAGAGACCCGACCGAATCGAATCGCACAGGAGAGTGCGGGAAATTTATGAACAGAGAGTGAGAGGGGGGGAGAGAGAGAAAGAGAGTGAGATTTATCAAGGGTTCAAGAGAGAGAGAGAGGGAGGGGAGAGGGGAGGGAGAGATTTTCCTTCACTCTACGACGGAGATTATCCTTCACTCTACCCTGCTTCGAACGCTGTTGTTCTCTAGAACACCTCTATTTCTCTCTCTAGAACCTCTCTCTCTCTCCTTCTCTCTCTCTCTAGAATGCCTCTCTCTCTCTCTCTTATCGGAAAACCCTTGGCAGGTCGACATATCCCGGTGATGACGTGGAATCCAACGTGGCTGCCAGGTGGGTTCCGCCAAGTCAAAATCTGGCCAGAGATCCACCTGGCAGCCACGATGGACTCCACGTCATCACAGGGATATATCGCAGACGACTTAGTGAGTTTGGGATATACCGTACCCAAAAAAAAAGCTAAAGTTAACTTGCAGACTTTGGACATAGTTTGGGATGTACCGTGCTATTAACCATAATAATAAATATAGGATATGTAAAGAGCTTTACTTCAATTAGCGACGTGGGAGAATCCTGACGGTTGATAAGCAGAGAAAGTATTCATCGGACGGTTTAGCGCTTGAGGGATAGAATTTAAAGAACGTTCTTCAGCTTTAGTTTTCCACTGGAGACTAACGATGGCTGGCGACGGCGGGAACTCAATCGTCCTCGCTTGGTCAGTCGATCTTGCATTTTTGCTTGATTTTCTTGTTTTCTGATTGTATTTTTTCCGATTTTCTTGTTCGTTCATCGTATTTTTTGCTTGATTTTCTTGTTTTCTGATCGTATTTAGCAGTTCGTTGATTTATTCAAAAGTTTTGTCATTGAAAAAATCGTCATTTTTTGAGATGATTTTGGCGTATGGATCACAGGGGATCGGGGGAGGATGGTCAACTGGGAATGGGAAGCTGGGAGGAGAAGGATTGGGTGTATAGCGTGAAGTCTCTGGAAACGAAGAACATCGTCTCAGTAGTCGCCGGAAGTAGAAACTCTCTGGCGATTCGCGAAAATGGGAATGTAGGCTGATTTTTATCACCATTTTTAGCTTTTTTTCTTCGTTTTTTGTTGATTTTTGTCAGATGAACGCAGTTGTTTACTTGGGGATGGAACCAGAGAGGCACGCTTGGACATCCTCCTGACAAGAAGACCGAGAGTGTCCCCAGCCTTGTAGAAGCCCTTTCTGATGTTAGAATCGTTCAGGTAGGATCAGAACAATCATCTCATTGTGCATTAATACCTATAATTTGAACGATAGTTTTTCTCCTTACTTCAGTGGATTGGCGGATTTAAACTGCGCGTATTAGGTTCTTCGATCATAGTTCAATTTGAAACATGAGACAACAATCTCGTAGATTATACATACCCATCATTTGAACAGTGTTTTTTCCTCTTGAAGTCAGTGGATTGGTGGACTTGAACTACAAAATATTGTACTCGTCGATCATCTTTCTGTTTGAAACACAATCCCACTATCTCATTGTGTACACATATCCTCCATTTGAATTATGCTTCCTCCTCGAAAGTCAGTGTACTAGTGAATTTTAACCATCTCGTTTAATCATTTGAGACATGAAATGATCATGTCGTTTAATCATTATGCTTCTTCCTCGAAAGTCAGTGTACTAGAGAATTTTAATCATCTCGTTTAATCATTTGAGACATCTCGTTTAATCATTATGCTTCTTCCTCGATCGTGCCTCAGATTGAGACATGAAATGACCATCTCGTTTTGTTAACGTATCCTTTATTTGAACAATGTTTCTTCCTCTGAGGTCATTGGTGACGGATTTAAATTGTTAATCTTGTGTTCTTTGATCCACAGGCCGCAATTGGTGGGTGGCATTGTCTTGCTGTCGATGATCAAGGTCGTGCTTATGCGTGGGGTATGACTTTCTGATCTTCTTTGGCGCTTTATACTCTGGATGTCTTCTACAAAATTTAGTTTTTCATGATTTTTCAGGAGGTAATGAATATGGACAATGTGGGGAGGAGCCTATGTGGAAGGATGAAAACACCAGAAGCTTTAGAAGAGATATACCTATCCCACAACGATGCGCTCCCAGATTAGCTGTTCGTCAGGTGTGGAAAATTATCTCTTTAATCATTTGGAAACTCCTTTTGATGCTCTGAGTTCTTCGACATTTATCGTGCTCCAACTTAAATCATCATTATTGTTATTATAATTCTGACTGAAACAATATATATTTTCATGCTTAGGCAATCAGATTAAATTCTCTATGGGTGAACTAGTGCTTGATGAGAATTTTCTTCTCCGCCGAAATGCAAAGGCGATTGAATTTGACGTTAGTGTTCACGTCTGGACTTTAAAGTTGATTCAACATACGGTCCCATTTTTAGAAAAAAACCTGATTCTCAAAGATAAATCTGATTCTCATGTTACCAATTGATGGCAGTGGATTAATGCGTTATGATTTTTTATGTACCCGCAGAACTGTTCAAGTGATGGAATTCAGCATTAACATTCATGTCGACACATCAAAGTTGATTTAAATAATGTCCCTATTTTCAGAAAAATATGACTTTCATGTTTAGCCAATCACCTTTAAGTTATTTTCTCAGGTAGCCGCTGGTGGCACCCATTCTGTGGTCCTTACCAGTGAAGGACACGTGTGGACCTGGGGTCAACCTTGGCCCCCAGGAGACATGTATGCTTTCTTTTCAGTTTTCTTGCCATCATTCCTTTGATCAAATTCACCTTTATTTTTAACTTTTTTATATTTTTTATTTAGAAAGCAAATATCTACTCCTGTACGTGTACAAGGTCTCGAAAAAGTGAAGCTGATCGCCGTTGGCGCGTTCCACAACTTGGCTCTTACTGAGGATGGAACGCTTTGGGCGTGGGGAAATAATGAATATGGCCAGCTCGGAACTGGAGACACGCAACCAACATCACAGCCTATTCCTGTTCAGGGGTTATCTGGTCTTAACCTGGTTTGTGTTAAATGCATACCATTATTATCAATTTTAGTTAGTGAAATAAGTTATATTTTTAATATGTGCGATTAATATTTATTCCAAGCATCAGAGAACCTACAGAGTTGGTGGGTGATATGACCCAAGACCACCGCAAAGGGGTATTTCCTGTAATTCTCCCCACAAGGGGTATTTTGGTCTTTTAGAATGGGAAAAACTGTAATATTTTGGACACAGATGGATAGACACCTATGAGTCTATAAAATATAAAATAAGGAACCTCATCCCTACTAGTTTTCATTAGCTGGATGAATCTCTTTGTTGTTACGATGTGGTTAATCACTCTTTATACTGCATCTAGTCTATCAATACTCTGATTTATTTAAAATCCGTTTCTGGTCTAATTTTATTTTTGCAGGTTGATATTGCGGCTGGAGGGTGGCATTCTACTGCATTAACAGCTGAGGGGGAGGTGAACACTGCTTTAATTCTTCTTCATCATCATTTGTCATTGTGAACGCTTATGAGGGGGAGAAGAATTTTTTTTCTTTTCAAAAAAGAAATTTTTTTTCATTGTCTGAATCTGGGGTTTGCATCATTCTGCATCAACGGCGATGGACAATGATGACTTTGTCATTGTCTTGTCATCTCCTTGTCATCATCTAGTCATCGTCTCATCATTAATTCCACACCCAAAATAGATGCTAAAATTTCGGGGTGACTCTGATGAATTCATCGTCGTCTCTTTGTCTCCTCATTGCTTTGTCATGATCTCTTCGTTTTCTTGTCATTAGTCTCGTACCAAAAACAGATGCCGAAGTTTGGGGACAACAATGACGAATTGTCATTATCTCGTGGCCTCCACATTATCATCTTTTGGTTACTGTCTCATCATTGTCTCTCCATTGGTTTAATGTTGGGGATAATGATGCTTGTGTTGAATTCATCATTGTCTTGTCATCGTCTCATCTTCCTCTCATCCTTAGCCTCATACCAAAATCGGATACCAGAATTTGGGGATGACATTGACGATACTGAATTGCCATCATCGAGTCATATTCTCATCACTAGACTAGGACCAAAAAAGATGTCAAAATTTGGGGACGATGACGATGACGATGGATTGTCATCACTAGTCAAAGTCTGGTCATTTCCGTCATTCATCCCTTGTATCCCAAAATTTTGGGACAATGATGACGATGATGATGATGACAAATTCATAATCATGCGCCAACTCTATCTCATCATAATAGTTTTATCATCAATCAATCCTGGCATGCGTATTTTTAATTAATTTATTAAAAATCATACGGAAGATTTCTTTTCTGTCAAACATTTCTGTGAAAACCCCGGATGAATAATTTTGCCTCTCCAAAATTAAGAAGCATAAAACTAACTTTGCCCTAGGATCATACTTCCTTAATTTGAAACTGATCAAGGGGACCAATGCCACTGCAGGTATACGCCTGGGGGAGGGGCGAGCACGGAAGGCTTGGATTTGGAGATGACAAGAGCAGCAAGATGGTGCCACAAAAAGTCCATCTCTTGGATGGTCAACTCATTGCCCAGGTCTCTCTCACTTTCTTCCCCCTCTATCTTTCTTTCTCTATACTTTTATGAGGTAGTCTCTTAGTATCCCTAATCCCTATGAAGTGTATTTTAGTCATTTGTCATTTGGTGAGTTTCCCTTTAAATGGATGTAGATTCTCATGATGAATTCAGGCACAGATCCAGGCCTGTCGCGATTGTTGTTCTTCTTCTTCTCTCTCTCTCTGTATACCCTTCCAAGAACATTCCCCATGGATACGTAATCAATGCGTCCATCATCATAGCCTTTCTTTCTCTCCATATTCTTTAGGATTATACATCTTGTGAGTTTCTTCAATGGTAGATAGTCCGAATTAGAACCATATTCTTTCCTCCATTCGTCTTCTCTTCATATGGCTCTGTTTCTCTTGTATTATTTCCCCTTTTTATTGCTTTACATGTGTATCAATTCATTTTCTTCCCAGGAGGGAACCCCAGATTAGAATCATTCCCTCTTAACATTTCTTTCCTATTTTCTCTACTATAACTTCCTTTCATGTCTCACTCTTCATTTCTAACATGTAATTCTCTTCCCAAATTAGGACAAAAATAACTCCCTTTTGTTTCTCCATATTTTGCGCAATACCTTTTTTTCTCAACGGCAATTTCCAGGTGTCTTGCGGCGGGACCCACTCGGTAGCTCGAACGAAGGACGGTCGGATTTTCTCTGTGAGTATAAAAATCCAATGAGCATAATTCCTGGTCAACTGAGTCTCCGAAAGCTCTAGTCAACGAGGGCATAACTGTCTTTTCCTGCAGTACGGCCGCGGCGACCACGGGCGGCTTGGATACGGCAAGAAGGTCACGACGGGTCATCCGATGGAGGTCCCCATTGACCTCCCGCCGCCTCGAGGAAAGCCATCAGCCGGCTTCTGGCGCGTTGACTCGGTCGCCTCCGGTGGCCGCCACACCCTCGCCGTCGCCTCCTGGGTCAGCGCCGACTCAGACGATGACCTGCCCCTTGCTGACGTCACCCAGTCAACTCCTTGACTCTGTATATACATCAAACTTCCAGTTCAATCTGGCCTGTGATCTCTTCGGCTTTTGACGAGAGGAAATGACGAAAACAAGGGAATGGATTTGAAACAGTATTTATTTTGTGTGGCTTCGACATGGCAGAGCTAAACCCTAAACCCTAATCTTCTCTTTGTCGTTCCAATTTTATCGGATGTTCCGAAGGGACAAATTTTTGGTCACTAAAGAGGAAAGCAAACCACCGAGCTTCGTGCCAGATGAAAGTCCATCGTCGGTCTCCTTAACCATCCGTTGCGTCGTCTGTCATCCATTCCGACGTTTGTCTGTGAACAATCAGAAACCAGAAATAAAAGGGAGACAAGGTTAAATTGTAGGTCAATGCCGTCTCACCCAATCACCTTTCCCCTGCTGAAATCATCCAGTCAACTCCTTGACCCTCTACAACAAACTTTCGGCCCGGCCCGGTCTCTGCCGGGCTTGTGATTAAAGACAGTATTTATTAAAAACAGGGGAATTAATCAAAACACCGAAAACAAGATAATTAATTAAAACAGTAATTATATTTATGTGGCCTTTGCCTGGCGACATCGCAGGGGGGTCATGCTAATCTTCTCTGTATTGTTCCAATTTTACCGGTCGCTCTGCCAGGCTTGTGAATAAAAACAGTATTTATTAAAAACATGGGAATTAATTAAAAGACTGGTAACAGGAGAATTACTTAAAAACAGTAATTATATTTGTGTGGCATTCACCTGGCAACATCGCAGGGGCCATGCTAATATTCTCTGTATCGTTCCAATTTTACTGGTCGCTCTACCAGGCTTGTGATTAAAAACAGTATTTATTAAAAACAGGGGAATTAATTAAAACACCCGAAAACAGAATAATTACTTAAAAACAGTAATTATATTTGTGTGGCTTTCGCCTGGCCACATCGCAACAGCCGTGCTAATTTTTTCTGTATCGTTCCAATTTTAGTGGTCACTCTGCCAGGGTTGTGATTAAAAACAGTATTTATTAAAAACATGGGAATTAATTAAAACACCGAAAACAGAATAATTACTTAAAAACAGTAATTATATTTGTGTGGCATTCACTTGGCGACATCGCAGGGGCTGCGCTAATCTTCTCTGTATCGTTCCAATTTTACTGGTCGCTGTGTCAGGGTTGTGATTAAAGACAGTATTTATTAAAAACAGGGGAATTAATTAAAACACCGGAAAAGGAGAATTACTTAAAAACAGTAATTATATTTGTGTGGCTTTCACCTGGCAACATTGCAGGGGCCATGCTAATCTTCTCTGTATCTTTCCAATTTTACCGGTCTCTCTGCCATGCTTGTGTTTGAAAACAGTATTTATTAAAAACAGGGGAATTAATTAAAACACCGGAAAAGGAGAATTACTTAAAAACAGTAATTATATTTGTGTGGCCTTTGCCTGGCGACATTGCAGGGGCCTTGCTAATCTTCTCTGCATCGTTCTAATTTTACTGGTCTCTCTGCCAGGCTTGTGATTAAAAAAAATATTTATTAAAAACAGGGTAAATAATTAAAACACCGGAGACAGGGGAATTAATTTAAAACAGTAAATATATTTGCGTGGCATTAACCTGGCGACATTGCAGGGCCTGCGCTAATCTTCTCTGTATCGCTCCAAATTTAATGGTCTCTTTGCCAGGCTTGTGATTAAAAACAATATTCATTAAAAACATAGGAATTAATTAAAACACCGGAAACAGGGGAATTAATTAAAAACAGTAATTATATTCATGTGGCATTTACCGGGCCACGTCACCGGGGCCGTGCTAATCTTCTCTGTATCGTTCCAATTTTACCGGATGTCCGGAAGGGACGAAGTTTCGGTCCGCTTTACCGTCGGTTACGTCATCGGTCACCCGTCAATAGACATGGTCGTTCTGTTTTTTTGGTGCGAATTTGTGTGAATTGTTCGTTCTGTTCGGATTTCCGAACAGAGCAAAAACGAATTCGAACAGAACATCGAACAGACCCGTGTTCTGTTCTTTTGTTCGCTTTGTGCGAATTTTAGTCTAATTTTTTGCGAATGTGCGAGTTTTGTTCGTTTTTGTAAAAGAAAAAGAACCGAACAAAGAACAAGGGCCTGTGCGGTTCTTTTGTGTGAATTTTGTGTTTGTTTCAAACGAACAGCACAGAACGACCATTACTACCCGTCATTTGGAGAGTGGAAAATGGAAATTAGAGAAAAAGAGGGAAAATAAGGAGAAAATATAAGTGGGTAATATTATCTGGGGATGGGGGGCTGAGAAGAGAAGGGGGGAGGATACGGGAGATTGAGGGGGCCAATCAGAAGAGAGGAGGAGGACACGTGGCGGAAGGAGAAGAGGGGGAACATAATAAGAAGAAAGGAAGAGCGGAGAGATAACGGGCGCGAGAGAGAGAGCAGAGCGATGGCGGCGGCGGCGATGGCGACTGCGGCGGCGGGTTTGGCGGCGGCGGTGCCGGTTTGCGGCGGGCGGGCGCTCCCTCTCGTTGTTCTTCCTCGGCTCTCCGCGCCCAGGCGCAGGGCAGTCTCTTGCTCTCTCGCTTCCGGTATTTGTTCTTGTTATTGTTGTTGTTGTTGTTTTTAGCAGTCGCATTGGTGGAGTAATGTTGGGAATTTTTGGTTTTTTTGAGTTCTCTGTGGAGTTTGGATGGGATTTTCTGGATTAGTGGTGGGGATTGTTAGGTTTTTTTATTTCTCTGTGGAGTTTGGATGGGATTTTCTGGATTAGTGAAGGGGGTTTTTGGGTTTTTTTGATTTCTCTGTGGAGTTTGGATGGGGGCTATTGGATTAGTGTTGGGGATTTTTGGCTTTTGGAAATTTCTGTGGAGTTTGGATAGGAGTTATTGGATTAGTGTTGGTGATTTTTGGTTTTTTGATATCTCTGTGGAGGTTGGATGTGGTTTATTGGATTAGTGTTGGGGATTCTTGGATTTTTTAATTTCTCTGTGGAGGTTGGATGTGGTTTATTGGATTAGCGTTGGGGATTTTTGGATTTTTTAATTTCTCTGTGGAGTTTGGATAGGATTTTTTGGATTAGTGTCGGTGCACTGGTGGATAAGTGTCGGTGATTTTTTGTTTTTTATCTGTAGATTTCGGAGGGGGGACATTGGATAAGTGTTGGGGATTTTTGGGTTTTTTTATTTCTCTGTGGAGTTTGGATAGGACTTATCGGATTAGTGCTAGTGCATTGGTGGATTAGTGTCGGTAATTTTTGGTTTTTTAAATTTCTCTGTAGAGTTTGGATGGGGGGGATATTGGATTAGTGTTGGGGATTTTTGGGTTTTTTGATTTCCATGTTGAATTTGGATGGTGGTTTTTGGACTAGTGTTGGGGTATTGATAGATTGGTATTGGGGATTCTTTTTTTTGTTTTTATTTCGCCCTGGAGTTTGAATGGGCGCCCGTTGGTTTTAAGCTTTTCGGATGGGGTCTTGGTGATTCGGTGTTTCGATTTTCATGTTTTCGTGGGTGGTGGGGAATTGGTGTCAGTATAACTTTTGAGGAATTTATCAGATTGATTACTTCTCAGGTGGGGACTGGGGAATTCCGATTTAAATGTTTATTTTGAGGTCTAATTGTTGTCGGTATATTTTCTGTTATTTAGTATTGTGTGTGGATATTGGATGATTTTTCCTGGTTGAATGTTTCTCGGACGGAGTTGGTATTTAATGCATTGATTCAATTTTACCTTTTCCTCATAGTCTGGATTAAAAAAAAAATTGAAGGTGTCGAATTGGTTTTAAGTATTTTTTTAATGTCGATTACAATTTTTTTGCTGATGGTCGCGGATTGGTTTCAGTATATTTTTCATCATTTGGGTTTATTTGTGGAGTTTGGAGGATGTTTCCAGCTTGAATGCTTCTAAAATTGGGTCCGTCAGTGCTTTGATCTTACTCTTTCCGTTGAATCCCAATTAACATGTTTCTTTTGTGGATTTTGGAAGGCGTTGAAAATCTGAATGCTTCTCAGTTGGAGGTTGATGTAGACTGCCTACAAAAACTTCATAAAAATAGTTCTTCTAAGCAAAGATGCAATTATTTTATGATTTTAAAAAAATAAAAAGTAAATTTTATGATACATCTCTCTGGGGACAGTGAGCAACAATACAATATCGATCCATCATTTACTTATTCTTATCTCTGGTATTAACAGTGAAAATTAACTTGATATAAAATGATTAATTTTGTTATCTAAACATTTAAGTTATTAATATATCTATGAATTTCAGAGAATATCAAGTTTAATTTCACCTCTTTTATTCCAACAGATGCTCGCAGATTTTCCCGGCTCGTGGTGAAGGCAAGCTCATCTGAAGAGAGCTCCGGTGCCGTGCAAGCAGATGATCTCTTGGCGGACTTGAAGGAGAAGGTATTTAATTTCTCCCTAAAAATCAACTTTATTGCTTTAGTTTTAAAAAATAAAGGACTGAGGGCCCCGATCTGGCCCTTTAGTCCTTATGTGTATTTAACGATCATATATGTTTATCAAGATGGGAGGGTCACTGATTTTGTGTCTATTTCTTAAAAAAATAGTAAATTTAAATTATGCCAAAATTTGCAGTGGGATGCCATTGACAACAAGTCGACGGTGTTACTCTATGGTGGAGGTGCTCTTGTTGCAGTATGGCTGTCTTCCATTGTTATTGGAGCCATCAACTCTGTTCCGTTGGTGGGTTTCTCCTCTGCTTCTATCTCTTTTATTTGATTCGATCTCAAGGTTTCAGAAGTACAGATTTTGTGAAACTTTATCAAATTTGTAAATTGCTGATATCGGTATTAATGTAAGACATCTCAATGTTCGAAATACATTTTTGGTGAAAATTATCTGAAGTTTTTGTATGCTGATATCAATATTTAATGGAAACCATTTCAATGTTTGAGATTCATATTTTGTAAAAAATTAACAGAGTTCTAAAATGCTGGTATCAATATTCAGTATTAATCGATATCAATGCTTTCATTCTCATCACAGCTCCCAAAATTTATGGAACTGGTGGGTCTCGGGTACACTGGGTGGTTCGTCTACCGATACCTTCTCTTCAAGGTACATTACGTTGCCGTCTGTGTCATTCTGAATACTCTCAACTTTTTACAGTTTTGATTTTCGTTTGATTTTGATCTAGGTTTCCATTTTTTCTTTTATAAGCTTCTTATACATTCAAACCTTTTCGTGCGCAAACTTTTTCCTGTGTAAACTTGTTTCTTAAGTTGCTATGTTTTGGTTGTATTGCTTGTTTAGGTCTGTTGTGGATCAGAAGAACTAAACTAAATTAAAACTGCAAAAGTATTGAGATCTTGTTGTATAGTATTCTTGATTTTTTTTAAATCTCTCGAGCAGTTCACGGTAATTCCCAGTTTTGCCAAGAATTTCAAATCTCCAAGTTTAAACTGGTTGAATGGAAAATTCGGAAGGCCAGAAAAGCAAATCTTATGAAAAATAAAGTATCCCAAATGATGCACTTCACTGGTTCGCAAAAGAATTATAGTATAAGTTGCTGATAAAACATTGCTATGGTAATTTCAGTCGAGCAGGAAAGAACTGGCCACCGACATTGAAGAACTGAAGAAGAAGATTGCAGGTACCGATTAGTTATCACCGGATGATTTGTTCTAGACCTTCCTGAGCCATAATTGTATCGAAGACAGAGCAAACTCGTTGTGTAAAGACTGCCCCATCGTTTTTGTTGCAAGAATTTCTTTTGTCCTGTGCTGCCTCGTGAAGAAATTCGAAATTTCTCTGCCATCATGTTATTCTTGAGTGGAAATATGATTTTCATGTATAATAGTTCTGAAACCCCTGTTAAAGTTCTGATTTATATTGAATTTGTGAGAATGCAAGGTAAATTCATATCACTTTAGATTTACTTAAGAAATTACACAATTAGGGGTTTTTATCTTTCAACTTCGTGAGCATTTGGAGACTAACATTGTTTACTTATCAAGATATGAAGCAATAGCATATGAAATGGAAGTCGAATTGCCTTGAAGTTGAATAATAATTTTCTAGTCTTGAATTTAAACTATTTTTTTGGCCAATAAATAATTTTCTAGTCTGGCCATGTTGGGCCCATCTCTGTTTGACACCATCAAACAGAGATGGAATAAGATAATCTAGGGTGATGGTTGAATCAATAACCGCCTCGGTTCTGACATAATTAAATTAATTATCTTGTTCAGGACAGTAGGTGATGGGCAATAAAAGAAGGTGCTCCATCAAATTAATCTTGAAGAAATAAATAGTCGTGTTCACAATTCGTAATTAAAATTATCTTCAAATCAAAGTCTATTTTTATTCCGCAGGTATATGGGGAAAACCTCAGTTTCAGATATACTAGGGCATTTATAAATGGAATATGATATAATATCAGCAGAACAATAAGTAAGCAAATGTTTTAAATGGACTGAAAAACAGGCAGAAGCAGAAAGAACTTTTTAAGGATTATTGTGCAATGTCTTAATAAAAGGCATAGTAGCATGATCAAAGCTGATGATCCTAAGCTATGTCCTTCATGAGGTCTAATGAGGCTACCCATGGGATCAGTAATTGTATTAAACCTAAAATCCAACATTGACTTGATAGTCAAATTCAAAATTTACATGTGATATGGTAACAAAACAAAATTTACTCGCTTTTCTCACTTTTGTTCTTGCTTCTCGAAAAACACATGAACACACATGTTATTTTAACATAATTAAGAATTAAAATTATGAAGGAATGAATAAAATTTGGAATTTCCCATGGTCCATTATGATATCTCTAGATTCATATATTTTCTATATTTTTTTAAAAATAAGTTTATCTGGAAAATCATTTTTAGATGATAATATATATAGATCTGGTGATTAAAATATTTATTTATCAAGCTTTAAATCTGAAGCACCATCGTGTCTACATCTGAACAATTGAAACTTGGGCACATCAATCTTACTCTTTATTACTATATCATTATTTTATGATTATAGTGCATTTATTACTAAATATATTTTGACATTAAATGTAAAACCCTAACAAAACTCTTTGACTCCAAACAACACATGGCGCAAGGGGAAAATCAGTTGAAAAGGGCACAGAAGCTCTGACATTGTGGTGTAATCAGTAGAAAAGGCCATTGGGTCAAAAATTACTTTATAAAGTTATAAGTAAACATGTGAACTCATCAAAATAATTGAACTATTTTCATAGTTATGATGACAGTTGGGTTCTAGTGGCCTTGACATGGATGAAGATGAAGATTCCACGTAGCGGAAGACACACAATAGAATCATAACGGCATCATTAAAATCATGAAAGGAAGTACCTTTGCACATATCACATTCGTGATTTCTTAGATCCCAGAGCGAGACTAGTTGAGCTGCTCAAGTGTGCAGCCTCTAGACATATCAACGCAATCCTCGGCACATCGAATCTCCTCCTTGTCTTCAACGGGCCTCGTTCTTTCTCTATCGTCATCGTTACGTCGTCCCTATCGCATCAAGAGTGGAGAGGGGTTGTGAGGAGAAGGGAGAAGAAGGGGAAGGGCCCCTAAACAATTCTGGCATGGGTTAATTTCTTTCAGGGCCTTCCCTTTTTGTTACTAAGTGGGTATTTTTCATAAAACACCCAAAACTGAAGTATATTTTCCGACGTCCAAAAGACCATTTGCGTGTGACCCTCTAGGCCCATGTATCTGTCTAGTTAACGAATCCAAAGGCCCAATAACTGTTATTGGCATTCCAACTTAGTTAACTATATTGACATATAGATTAATTAATGTAATATTGATTTAACCCAACGATAGGCTGAGTCTCCAACACGTGGGGTGCCAAGCTACACCTCGTGTTCTAGAAGATACAAAAGAGTGTTTATTGATCACTCATGGAACCTGTTCGTCATCGGTTACAGTGTATGTATAGTCCCTCATCCACTTGACGCTCCTAGGATGACTTAGGGTATGGTCAACAATCAAAACCCTAATCCTTCATCCAAGTTAGTACCGATGCATTCGGAAATCATCGGAGAACTCTTCTCCAATATTTCACTGCCGCAGCCAGGACTTCATCGCACTTTCTTCCTTTGAGCTATCACCACTTATTCCGAAGGTGGACGATCCCATATTGACTACTCAATCGTCTTTGTGAACTTCTTGATACACCCGAACTAAGATCGTTTAGAATCCCCATAATTAGAGACTCGTTGGCCATAATCAAAGTGCAACTGTCTGTCCACAAGATGTCTTTGGTGTCTCAGGTCTAAGGACCACTTACACAATCATTACGTGAATCAACCTGATTGACAGTTTGGTATAATACCATTCAGGGATTCATACGGATCAATTCAATGAACTCTTTCCCCTAAAGAGCACCAACTATCTATTCTTAGTGTCTCCACACTAATGGCTATGGGACCAGCCGTACTCATCATATGAGTGAGGCTAGATAATGCTATTATATCCAGATACTTTGACGTCCTTCTCGCATATCCTTTGAAAAGGAATGTTTAGAACACATGCTTAGAGCCTAGTGATCTCTGTATTACGATCTCATCATAATTCACTAATTCCGATCATGTATACATGGACTTCATAATAAACATCACACGTGCACTATAATGAATATGTTCTATTAATGAACATGGAACAAGATGTGGAATGTGCGATTGGTTTTCTGGCCACATATTTTTTCATCATGTAGAAGGGAGCAATAGGGAGTAGTAGAGAGTAGGGAGTAGAGAATAGGTAGTAGTGATTAGTGAATAAAGTGTACGGAGTAGTAGAGAGTAGGGAGTAGAGAATAGGTAGTAGTGATTAGTGAATAAAGTGTACGGAGTAGTAGAGAGTAGGAAGTAGGGAGCAGAGACTAGAGAGTAGCGAGTAGGCATTAGGGAGTAGGGAGTAGAGAGTAGTGAGTAGGGATTAGGGAGTAGGGAGTAGGGCGTAAGGAGTAGGGAGTAGGGACTAATGGAGAGTAGGGAGTAATAGAGACTAGGGAATAGGGAGTAGAGAGTAGAGAGTAGGGATTAGGGAGTAGAGACTAGTAGGTAGTAGGGAGTAGGGAGTAGTGGAGCGTACCAAGTAGGGAATAGAGAGTAGAGAGTAACAAGTAGAGAAAAAGAGGGAGTACACAATAGGTAGTAGGGAGAAGTAGAGAGTAGTAGGAAGTACGTCGTAGTGGGTAGTAGGGAGTAGTAAGTAGGGACTAGGGAGCAGTAGGGAGTAGGGAGTACGGAATAGGGAGCAGTAACGAGTAGGCAGTAGTAGGGAGTAAGGAGTAGTAGGTGTAGTGAGTAGGAAGTAGAGAGTAGTAGGAATTAGGAGGGAGTAGTAGGGAGTAGACATGGTCGTTCTGTTCCTTCTGTGCGAATTGGAGCGAATTGTGTGTTATGTTTGGATTTCCAAACATAACAAACTTGGAAACGAACAGAACTTTGCACACACCCGTGTGCGGTTTGTATTGTGCGAATTGTGCAAATTTTTTGTAAAGGATTTTATAAAAAATTACATTCGATTCTTCCCTTTTTGCCTCTCCCATTCCCCCTCATACTCTCATTCTCTCCATCTCTCTCAACGACGGCCCGTACACACCCCATCCCCGTCTCTCTCTCATACTCTCTACTCTCTAGTCTCACCTCGCTATTCTCTGCTCTCTGCTCACTCCACAGAGCTTCGTGACATTTTAAGGGTATCCTCGCCCTTTCTCCTGGCCGATACGCCAGCTCTACGCCAAACTTGCAGCTCTAGCGCCAGATTCGGATGAGGATCAAAGTGGAGGCGGATATATGATGCTGGATTTTTTCAAATTTTTAAGTTTTTGGTTCGTTTTTTTCCAAGAATTTAATACATTTTTAAGTACGACTTCAGTTTGTTTTCTATCTTGATTTTCCCGGCTGTGTCTATTTTTAGTACGATGCTTGATTGTTTTGTCTTGTTTTTAGATCAATTGTTTTTGTTAGTATTTGATTGCTGAAAAAATTTATCTTGTATGTCTCTTTTTAGCTGTTTGAATCGATGGGTTTGCTTGGAACCGCGGTGTTTGTTCTGAAGGAAATTCGAACCATTTTTTCACAGACTCTTGTTTCTCTTTCCATCGGTGATGGCATTGACATTTTATAAGAGGGTTTTTTGAGGGATCAAGGGAGAGAGAAAATGATCAAGATACATGCATGGTTGTTGACAAAGCTGCTCTCTGTAGGATATCTGTTTTTCACTCTATTTAGGTTTCAGCAGAGTTGATGTTCTCCAGAATTGGTTATATGTCTCTGATGTGGTTCATGTAGAGAGAAGGTAATATAGGGTTCGGTCCAGATGGTAGAGATTATTTCAAATATTTTACTGGTCAAGGACTCTTGCTTCTCTCTCCTCTCTAGATTTGGGCAAAGTTTACATCTGGCCCAGATGTCATTATCTCCATTTACCACAGGTAAGTGTGGAATTCGCTTTGATATTACTCTCTCTCTATGTATAAATGTATTTCATACCCTCTCCATATTAGTCTCTCTTGTGTATACACCTCTCTCTCATACCCTCTCCGTATTACTCTCTCTTTCCATGTATACTTCCGGGACGCAGACGGGACGATTTTTTCGTCCCGAGATGAAAAATCGTCCCGTCCGAGATCTCCAGACAACCTATGGGACGAAAATTCATCCGCTGGCCACCGGACGGGACAGTTTTTGTCCCGTGAGACAAAAAAATCATCCGTCCGGGGCCCCCGGACGAGGGACGAACGAATCTAGGCATACAACCGCCAGATTCACATCCGACGGTTGAGATGTTGCCACGTGGCATCTGGGGAGACGAGGGAGGGGAGGAGCGGGGAGAGGGCGGCGGAGGAGAGGGGGAGGCCATGGCAGAGGAGGCGGCGGAGGAGGAGGAGGGCGCGGCAGAGAAGAGGGGGAGGCCATGGCGGAGGAGGCGGCAGAGGAGGAGGAGGGCGCGGCGGTGGTGGCCGGCGGAGGAGCAGGCGGCGATGGCAGCGTTGAAGGAGATAGCATCGGGGGAGGGGAGGCAGAGGAAGACGGAGAGGGCGGAGGGGAGATGGCCGCTGCGGGCGTAGGCGGCGATGAGGGATTTGAAGAGGAAGAGGGAGGCGGGGGAGGAGGGGGGAAGGGGAGTTTGAGCGCCGCTGCGGAGGTCGGGGCTCCGCCAGAAGAGCGTTTTTCATCCGGGATGAAAAAATTTGTCCCAGGAGGACTGGACGGTACGAAAAATCGTCCCGAGATAATTGGACGGGACGGATTTTTTGTCGGTGGATGAAAATCCGTCCCGTCCTTCGTCCCTGAGATTATTTCGGACGTAGATCGGGACGAAGTCCGTCCCTTCCCGTCCTTCGTCCCCGTCCGAGACGATCCGGAAGTATATTTCCATGTATAAGTCTCTCTCTCATACCCTCTCCATGTTACTTTCTCTCTCAATGTATAAGTTTCTCTCTCTCTCTCTCTATGTAGAAGTCTCTCTCCCATACCCTCTCCATATTACTGTCTCTGTCCCTTTAGAAATCTCTCTCTCATACCCTCTCAATATTACTCTCTCTCTCAATGTATAAGTCTCTCTCTCTCTCTCTATGTAGAAGTCTCTCTCCCATACCCTCTCCATGTTACTCTCTCTGTCCATGTAGAAATCTCTCTCTCATACCCTCTCCATATTCCTCTCTCTCTCTCCATGTATAAGTCTCTCTCTCATACTCTCTCCATATTACTCTCTTTCTGTGTATATCTCTCTCTCTCTCATACCCTCTCCATATTACTCTATCCTTACATGTATAAGTCTCTCTCCCATACCCTCTCCATATTACTCTCTCTGTAAGAAAAAATACATATCGGCTGCTGGGCAAGGACCTTTGTTTGTCTCTCCCTCTCTCTTTCTCTAGGTTTTAGCTTAGTTTATGTCCATCAATTTTGATTATCCGTTGCTGATGTGGTTATTGCAGATAGAGTATGATTAGCGGCTCGGCCCAGATGGGTGATATAAATTTTAATCAGTTACTACTCAAGAACTCTTGTTTCTCGCTTCTTTGTATTGGATCTCTCTCTGTCTCTCTAGGTTTCAGCTTAGTTTATGTCCTTCAGATGTGATTATCTGTTGCTGATGTGGTAATTGTAGAGTGAGTGTAATAAGGGCCTTGGCCCAGATGGGTGGGATAAATTTTAATCAGTCACAAGTTGAGAACTCGTGTTTCTCTCGTCTCTTTTCTTGGTTTTCTCTTTAAATGTTAGTATCAATTAAAGTGCATTTGAGACTCTGTTTTTTAAGATTTGGACTGTTGAAACCTTTATTTCCTCTATTAAGTCATAGAGGAAATAATCATTCTTGGTTGTATTTGGGAATTTTAATGTTGTAAAAAGTTTGTTTGTAGTCTTTTCCCTCGGTGTCTAACAATATTTTTTTATTTCATTGATGAAATAATCATGGACGTCTCTTTTGAAATTTGAATACTGTATTACCTCTGATTGAAATTAGATTCTCAATTGTATTTAAATATATATACATATATAAGAAGCTAATTTTAATTATGTAGCAGGCACCTAAGGTTTAAACTAATAGCAAGGATTGAGCAGGTGACATTTTCATTTTTAGTGAGGATAATTAAATGTTCTATTCTCTTTTTCTGTACATGGAATTTTTTTTAGTTGGTTGATGAAATCCCGGGCTTGGCCGTATTTTATCATTTTAAAAACATTTGTTCCTAAAGTTCGATCCGAATTCTGCCATGAACATCAAATCTGGGTTTATTGCTATATTCTAATCCCGACTTTGAACCTCAGTTTTGATTTGAAGTTTTTTATAATCAATCCCTCGTTTTCTCTGTTGATCTCTCTCTCTCTCTCTATATATATATATGTCTAGAAGGGCCTATCTCGGCTGTACGTTTCTGTTGATTTCTCTCTCTCTTTTGATCTATCTCCCTTTCTCTATGTTGATTGCCCTCTCTCTCTCTGGCTAATTGTTGTTTCGCAGGAGTCATCGCTGAGAATCTTTACTCTTTTTTGCCTTTCGATACAAAGCTTTACTCAGTGTTCTCTGTCTTCTTCATAACCATAAGAGCAATTCCTGAATTTGCCTCGGAGGCGTTTATTAAGGTGCGTATTTATGTGATAAATGGGACATGGATTGGAGAATTTTTATTTTTTTGTTAATTATCATATAGTTCACTTTTTTGCTTCTTCATTTACCCGTATGATGTATGAATCAACATTTCAACATTGTAGTTGTCATAAATTTCTTACATTTCGATTTATGAATCTGCTTGAACATTTGTACTTTATGAGTGCACATCAAACAATGTCGGAATTTAGTTTGGTATTGGATGAATTTTTTGAGTAGTATAAATTTACAATTGTAATTTAGGATGCCTAGGGCACCTCTATCATATGCTTCTGGTTCCCATGAAAGCTCTTCATCGTCCGAGGGGAGTGTTGGCCACGGCAGAAAGAAGAAAAAAAGAAAGAATGAATGCGCTGCATGGATACACTTCACAGAGGTGGAGCCAAAGGTGTTCACATGAAATCTTTGTGCAACCCGTACTTGGGGTCATGACAGTAGAGCAAAATAAGTATAGTTTCAGCACGGTCCTATGGCGACATTTGCAAAATGTGCACTGTAAAGAGTATAACGAGTTGAAGGCTCAAGAATGCAGCTCTTCTAACCAACCATCGGTGGCCAACATCTTTGATCAACAAGGTACTGATAAACTGTACTTCACTGGTCGCTCGTCAGAGACGACAAAAGAAGATCTTGTACGTTTCATATGTCAATCAGCCTCACCGTGGATCATTGTATGTAAGAAATATTTCATCCGATCGCTTTGATCCATCGCACAAGAGGAGATATCCGTTCCATCGACAAGGGTTGTGAAGGAAAAAGCTTTCAAGATTTATATTGAGTTGAAGAGCGGTATTCGTGACCAACTGGAGAGTGTTGATAGAGTGGCCATCACTTTGGATTGTTGGACGTCTGCGAATCGAATATCATTTACAGGACTCATCGTTCATTGGGTAGACATAGAATGGAAAATGTGTGAATGTGTCCTCGCTATACACCAGTTGGAGGGATCGCACACTGGGGAGTGCTAGAGCGAGATTGTGTTGGAAGTTCTTGCAGAATTTAAGTTGTGTGAGAAGTTGTGCGCTATTACGACAGACAATGCTTCCAATAACGCAATAATGATGGCGATATTAGAATGAGAGTTGCCGCCAGTGAACGCCCGTTTCACTGCAAAGAGACATGTCTTGTGTATTGCGCATGTGATCAACTTAGTTATGCAGGCTGGATTGAAGGCACTCAATGTCGTCGACGATGACCCTGAGTCAAGTTTCATTGACGAAGTAGACCTCACAAACCTTGATGATGTGATGGATGCAGAGGAATATGATTCTCCTGCTATTTCCTTAGGGGATGTTGTTCAACGCTTAAGAGAGGTGGTCATTGCTATAGGAGGATCGCCAAGGCAAGAGGCAAAGTACTTTACGTAATGCAGGCAGTTAAATATGTCAAACGCGAGGAGGATCCCGATAGATTGCCCTACTAGGTCGAGTTCCTCTTATAAGATGCTATGCGGGTGCATTGAAAAGAAGATTGTTATAGATATGATGATGTCCACTGCCCTTCGAAAACAAGCCTTACTTGACGTGAAATGGGAGCTAGTGCAAAAATTTGTTGACTTACACAAACCACTCCAGCTTGGTACCTCTGTTGCTATCCAAAGCAAGGCATCGACGTCAAATGAGGCTATTGTCATTATTAAGGGATTGATGAGGCATCTAGAGAGAATTAGTGTGGGCGTATTGAACTCATCCATGCTTATAATTTGGCATGCTATCTCCGCTAGGCAAAGGAGCGCTTTATCTAATGTTTGTTCTGCTATGCGGGCTAAGCTAGATAAATATGTGTCTGTACTAACACGAAATGAGGCTTTCACTGTCACCTCTCTACTTGATCCATCTATGAAGCTTCGCTTGATTTATCCACAAGCTAAGAATGAGTTTCTATCTACCTTTTGCAATATCATGGAGACACATTCAATGTCCAGAAACCCCAGAAATCAGCGCACCAAACCAACTGCTCTATCAACGCAGAGTGATTTCATACAAATGGAGGTCGAAGAAATACTAGTTCTGTCTGAGCTTCCACAAAGAGTTGATCTGATCGCAGAGCTCGACGTATATGCGATGGAACCCCAGCATTAGGTACGGAGGTGTTGCATTGGTGGAAGACGACGGGTATCATATAATTTGAATTTTTTATATTCCAAATCTCGTGCTTTACTTATTTAAGTTCTGACTACTTTTGCCCCCAAAACAGGTCAGCTTTCTTACCCTGCGTTAGCACTGGTGGCGAAGGAATTCCTAGCAGTTCAAGTGACGAGTGCCACGTGTGAGGGTCCGTTCTCAGAAGGTCGCCGAGTAATCAACTACATGCGATTGAGGCTCACGACAGAGAGTGTTGAAGTCTTACTGATGTTGAGGTCATGGTAAAACAACGTCGACCTGAGAGCAGATGAGGACGAAGACAATGATGAAGATGATGGGCCATTTAACATTCGTGTGAACGCACCAACAGGTTAGACTCTGTCCTTGCTCCTTGACTGGTGTAGAGAACTCTATTATTTCACCTTGCCTTGGTGAACAAAAATCATGATGATGTTATGGAAAATGATTTCATTTTTCATCACACAGATTAGTGGTCCAACTCACAATACTGGTGACAAAGATGGAAGAAGCCCGTTGTCTAAATGCGAGACTCCTCTAATATTCTTGTTGAAAACTAATCCTCCATCCAGTGTTGAGAGCACTCTATAATTACTTTGCCTTGGATGATTTTTCACCCAACTTTCTCGCATATTTGGATCTATCTTTTTGGAATTCCCGTTGTTGCACTTGCTGCAAGGAATGCACAGAATAATTTGTTCATAACCAACAGCTTACAGCTGATGAGGGGCCAATGAGGGGACAAAAGCAACTTGTCATTGTCCTCTGTAATGAAGAATAAACTCAAGTCAAACCCAAGAAAAACATTGTTGTCTTCCAGAATGATATCATTATTATCCTGCCCTAGACGAATGATGAATTGTTGACGATAATGATGATTTTGTCATCATATCTTGTCAAATAATGCTAACAAATGGAGAATGAGGAAAGACGATGATAAAAAAAAGTTGACACTCTCATCCTAATGAGGAGAAGAGATATCGATTTCATCATCATTCTCGTCATCCGGGTAAGGGAAAATAACAAGGATACAGTGACAACTCATCATCTTGAGCAGATTCAAAGCCCAAGAAAAATAAGAAAAAAGGAAAAATCAAAATAAAACTTTGGTTCGTAGGATGAAATTCCTAAATTAGGTCACCATAAAGAAGATTGGAAGTGACTTCAAGTACAATGTTTATGATTTGTTAAAGTAAACTTTGGGTGAGAGTGGAAAATTGTATGTATAAACCTTAAATTACAAATAACAGTTCCCAGAGTCAGGAGGCTGCGGTTGATGTGGCCCCCCTCTTTCAACCTCGTACCAGCTGACATGGCACTAGGACGCCCACTTGCTTCCCGCGAGATCAACAAAATGCTGCCCTAAAAATAAATTAAAAGTTCAATTGTTGAAATTATAATTCGGACCTTGGTCAAAGGACATACCACGCAGGCGACAAGGGTGTCGGAGCTCTCTACGTTCACAAACTCATGAGCAGAGCTCTCGATTGTCTGCCACGAAAATCCATTTTTAAAAAAAATTAAATAAAACTCATCAGGAACACCTCATTTAATGGACATATCTACCAGTCTAATTATCTGATGCGATCTGGAGCTTGTCTTGTTCAACGAGGTTTCACCAACCTCCCTCTGAGCTGGAGCAAGAACATATCAAATATTTGAATTAGTTTTTTTAAGAACAGCGCCTAATTTCTAATTTTACTCTCTCTTGATTCTGGTTTGTTTGACGAGAGTGAGAAGAACATAATACCGAAAGATAAAATTTTCTAAGGAGGAAATTGAATCCAAGTCTTTTATGATTGTTGAATCTCCTTTTTTCTACTCATTTCTTCTTGATTTCATTTCTTTGACGATAGAGAGACCATCAGAAATAAAATAAAATCAAATTATTTTTTTATAGTTGAATTTCTTATTTCTTGAGTTATTTGTCTTGATTCTAGAAGCACATGAGAAAGAAAACGTTGGCAACAACCTTCACACGTTGACAAGAGCTACATGATATGATCCCAACCATTAATCACCTCCTTCGTTAGCTTCTCCATGATGATTGACTTCTGTAGAAACAAGAAGCAAAGAAGTCAACATGTAGTCAACATAATCCTAGTGACTACTAAATTTCATTGAATCTTGCTTACATCAGGGCCATCAAGCAGTCTAAGCAGGGTGTTGTCATCATTGAGGAGATCCCTTATTGACTCGTTGTAGATCTCCATGGCCGAGAACTTGAGCACGAATTCTCTGTCCTTGTGCTCTGATTTCAAAATCTGGTTTAGTGCTTGCAGTCACCAATGACCAGAGGAAGATAACGAGATGACATCATCACCATCAGTTGTACTCTTACGGATGACGATTTTTTTAAAAAAAAAACTAGGATGACGATGATGATTAAGATGAAAATAATGATTAGATGGTGAAATCTTCAGTGAGGGGATGAAAATGACAAAATCATCAAAGTTACTCAAGCCACGGACATAACAATGACAAGCTGAAACACTACTCTGGCTGAAACCTACAGATGAAGACACCCAAGGAAAACCAAAAACAATAAAAAGACTCAAATGGGTTACCCTATGAATGTAGTCATAGATGTCAGATGTGGCCATCTCTGTGAGCCCTGTCATGGTATATGACTTCCCACTGCTCGTCTGACCGTAGGCAAAAATGCTAGCTGAAACAGATGATTCCTCCCAAGCTTAAAAATCATTTTCTCTCTCTAAAACTCAGCATATTAAAAGATATTAAGGGTGGTGAAGATGACAATGATGGTACTGATAATGATGATGGTGATGATAACGAAGAAGAAGAAGACGACGGTGGTAATGATGGTGTTTAGAAAGAAGAAGATGCTGGTGGTGGTGGTGGTAATGATGAGGATGATGATTGTGATGAAAATGATGAAAAAAAAGATACAATGACATAAACCCCTGACATATCAGGTACCATTAAACTATAAATGCCATTATCACTAGATTCAAAGACTGTTAGATTTGTACTAATAGAATTTCTACTGAAGATGGTGTGTTGTGAATTAGTATAATATATAATAAATTAGAATATTTTTAGTATAATATACTTTGGCAGATGCATAACAATTTTTTGCAATTTTGTGCAAGTGTGCAATTTATGAACAATTATTTGCAATTATAGACTCTTCATGCAAATTTTGTTCGTTTTGTGCGAATTTGTCCATTTGTGTGAATTTTGTTCATTTTGTGTGAATTTGTTCCTTTGTGCAAAATTGTTCGTTTGTGAATTTTTTTTTGGTTTGTGCGAATTGTTCTAGTTGTGCGAATTATGCAAATTGTTCGAACATTTGTTCTACTTTTCGCACATAAAAAGAACAACAAAATGAACAGACCCCTGTGCGATTCGTATGTGCAAATTTTTTGTTCATTTTAAAAGAACAGAACATAACGACCATGTCTATTACTAGGGAGTAGAGATGAGGGAGTAGGGAGTAATAGGAAATAGGGAGTAAGGAGTAGGGAGCAGTAACGAGTAGGCAATAGGAGTAAGGATTAATAGGTGTAGGAAGTAGGAAATAGAGAGTAGTAGGAAGTAGGAGTAGTAGGGAGTGGGGAGTAGTAGGGAGTAGGGTGTAGCAAGTAGGGATTATAAAGTAGAAAGGAGAAGTAGGGATTAGTAGCGAGTAGGGAATAATAGAAAACAGGGAGAAGTAGGGTGTAGAGGATGGAAATATATGTGGCCGGCAAGCCAATCACACATTTCACATCTCGTTCCATGTTCATTAATAGAACATATTCATTATAATTCATGTGTGATGCTTATTATGAAGTCCATATATACATGATCAGAATTAGTGAATTACTAGTATTCAAGCATTTGTTATAAACATTCTTATTCAAAGGATACACGAGAAGGACATGAAAGTATTTTGATAGAATAGCACTATCTAGCCTCACTCATGATGAGTATGGCTGGTCAACGAGTACTTTGACTATGGCCAACGAGTCTCTAATCGTGGGATTCTAAACGGTCTTAGTTCGGGTGCATCAAGAAGTTCACGAAGACGATTGAGTAGTCAATATGGGATTGTCCACCTTCGGTATAAGTGGTGATAGCTCAAAGGAAGAAGATGCGATGAAGTCCTGGCAAAGGCAGTGAAATAGCAGAGAATAGTTCTCTGATGATTTTCGAATGCATCGGTGCTAACTTGGATGAACGATTAGGATTTGACAGTTGACCATACCTTAAGTCATCCAAGGAGCATCAAGTGGATGAGGGATTATACATACACGGTAACTGATGATGAAGAGGTTCCATGAGTGAGTCGATACACACTCTTTTGTATCTTCTAGAACACGAGGTATAGCTTGGCACCCCACGTGTTGGAGACTTAGTCTATCGTTGGGTTAAATCGATCTGACATTAATTAATCTATATGTTGATATATTTAGTTAATTTGTAAGGCCAATAAAGGTTATTGGGCCGTTGGATTCATTAACTAGACGGATACATGGGCCTAGAGGGTCACACACAAATAGTTTTTTGGACTTCGGAAGATATACTTTAGTTTTGGGGGTTTTATGAAAAATACCCACTTAGTATACAAAAGAGAAGGCCCTGAAAGAAATTCACCCATGCCAGAATTGTTTAGGGGCCCTTCCCCTTCTCCCTTCTCCCCACACCCCCTCTTTACTACCGATGCGATCGGAATGGCGTAACCACGACGGTGGAGGGTAGAACTTGGCTCATTGAAAGAAGGAGGAGATCCAATATGCCGAGGATTGTGTGGATACATCTAGAGGCTGCACATTTGAGTAGCTTGACTCCGCTTGCTCCAGGATCCAAGAAATCACGGATGCAATCTGTGTAAAGGTACTTCGTTTCATGATTTTATTGATGTCATTTTGATTCTGTTACGTGTCTTCCGCTGCATGGAATCATTATATTCATCTATGTCAAAGTATCTATAACCCAACATCAGGGAGTAGGGAGTTAAAATTAGTGGGAGTAGCAGGAAATAGGGAGTGGGGAGTAGAGAGTAGTAGCGAGTAGGGAGTAGGAAGTAGAGAGTAGTAGGGAGTAGAGAATAGGGAGTAGTAGGGAGTAGGAAGTAGGGAGTAGTAGGACTTGGGAGTAAAGAGTAGGGAGTAGGGAGTAGGGAGTAGGAAGTAGGGAGTAGTAGGGACTTGGGATTAAAGAGTAGGGAGTAGAGAGTAGGGAGTAGGAAGTAAGAAGTAGGGAGTAGTAGGGACTTGGGAGTAAAGAGTAGGGAGTAGGAAGTAAGAAGTAGGGAGTAGTAGGGACTTGGGAGTAAAGAGTAGGGAGTAGGAAGTAAGAAGTAGGGAGTAGTAGGGAGTAGAAAGTAGGGATTAGGGAGTATTAGGAAGTGGTCGGGAGTAGGGAGTAGGAAGCAGGGAGTAGTAGGGAGAAGGGAGTGGTCTATACGAAGTAGGGAGTAGGGATTAGGGAGTATTAAGTAGTAGGAAGTAGGGAGTATGGATTAGGGAATAGGGAGTAGCGAGTAGGGAGTAGGGAGTAAGGAGAAATATGGAGTATGGAGTAGTAGGGAGCAGGGAGTAGTAGGGGGCAAGGAGTAGTAGGGAGTAGAGAGTAGTAGGGATCAAGGAGTCGTAGGGAATAGGGAGTAGGGAGTAGCGAGTAGGGAAAGAGAGGGAGTATAGAGTAGGGAATAGGTAGTAGTAGGGAGTAGGGAGTGCGAGAAAGAGAGATTGAAAGTGAAAATGTGAGAGAGGTCATGAGAGAGACTGATAGAGACTCTAAGAATGGGCGAGAAAGAATTGCACCACAACTCCACCTTTGTCACCGACGAAGCTGATATCCTCCCCCACTCTGGGAGTTTCTATCGTGACCTAGAAAGGCGAGAAAATGAATATAAAGTTAAGATTTACCGTAGGAAGCCTGCTTAACTTGTGGTCTAGAGGTGTGACTTTTTTAACTTCTTTATAAATTATCAAAGCCTTTTAATTGTTACAGTTTTTGTGCAGGGACTACGTGTTCGAATCCTGCCACCATGGTGTCATTGGGATATATGTAGTGAGACATACAAGTTTCTATTCGTTTTCAGAAAGAGAGAGACTAAATGGTGCCAGGATTCGAACACATACCCAGAGCACAAAAATAGGAAAGTCTGATTAGCATTGATGATTGATCAAGAAGTTGTTACATACATAACAGCTCGGTTAAGCAGACTTCCTCCTCCGGTATTTGTTAATCATACATTGTGGTTAAGCAAACATCCTCCTTGGATATATGTTAACCATACATTTAACCACGCATTGTGACAGAGACTTGAGAGTGTTGTGTCTAGCACTCAATCTTGTATTCTCTTCCTGGCCTTTCTATCTCACCTCTTGGGCAGCTGGAGGAAGGGGGAGGGATCGGCGTCTTAAGCGTTGATGGCGGCGGTGCGGTGGTATGTTTCTTTCTCGCTCACACTTTCCCTCTGTCAGTCTCTCTCATAATCTCTCACCTGCTCTCTCTCTCGCTCTCATTCTCTATCTCTCCATTTCTCTATCTCGCTTTCATTCTCTCTTTCTATCACCTTCCTCTGATGTGATACTTAAACTTTTCATCAAATTGGTCTTCATTCGTGCAATTCTGAGGTTAAGACAGAAGTAATCAATAGGCCACATATTTTTAGTGTCTAAGCTTGATATCCAACAATCTAGAAGGGGTTTCATGCCCAAAATTTTAATAATGGATTGCGTCTCTCTTCTCTGTCCATACACCCCTATCTATATTGAAATCCCTCTCAATGACTTATCTTGGTGATTTTTGGTCGTATAATTTTTTAAAAAATGATTGATTTCATCTTGAAAAAAAATTAGAAATGAATTTATAACATACCCTAGAAGAGATTGTTATAGACTATTGTCGCCAATTTACTCACCATTGGCACCCCCTCTTACGCACCCATAGTACGCTAACACCAGTAGAGTGTCTTGACAAGATATTTATCTCGTCAATACGCTCTAAACCTAGCCCTTATCTTCTAATAACTTGCAAATTATTACGTTAAATTGATGAATATATGTATTTTACTATCTATATTTGCATGTTATCATACTTCAATGGGCATAATGACTTGCACTATGATTTTATGATTGTTCTTAATTTTTTAGTTTTTTGTTACATTACATTTAACCTCAGTGCATTGAAGAATTATTTTTTTCAGGGCATAAAATACTTAGATAAAGGTTGTTAAGGGTTTTACTCATTTTTATGGATTTTTTTCCATTTTTTTATAATTTTGTGACCATTATATAGCCAAGAAATAATTTATATAATTAAAAGAATATGTTTTATGATTTATTTAATATATTAAAAATGTTTTTTATGAATTTTGTGGCACCACGTCATTAGCCCAAAAATTTGGGCGAATGGTTGGATGCATTAAAACGAGTGCTTTATTGGCTCATTATCGCGTAGCAATGCGTGATGCTATAATGAGCAAATTATTATCTCGAAAATGACATGGCGCGGGCGGCGAGGAAAAAGGTACGCTGTGTTTTTATTTGATTTGGCTTTTTCGTGCAATAAATGCACATGGACAATTGATCTCCGCGTGCATTTATTGAATAAGAATCTTCCACATAATCAATGAACGCGGAATTGATTAGCTGTGTGCATTGATTGCACACGGTATCAATTCCGCGTGCATAGATTTTAAGAAAATGAAAAAATATGTGCTTCTTTCTTAACTTTTTTACAGAGAATCGGAATAGGCAACGTGGCACTCTCCCATTCGCCAAAAAAGGTATAATTCTCTCTTATGAAAACGGTAGTAATTTTGTTATTTTCTGTGCACCACGTGGCAGCGTGCGATCCAAGGGCAGAGAAAACAAGGCGACAAATCAAAAAAATGTATTTTCCATCCGCGTGGAGGAGAGATGAAAAATATAACAGCCAGGATTAATCTCCATTAAAATGACGATATCTTGAGATCTAGCCGTCCGGTCGCTCTCAAATTTTGACGGTAGGTTTGTCTTTTCACCCTTTATGATCCATATGGTTGGATATTGAAATAGAGGTTTGGATAAATGGAAAAATCACCGAGGAAGCTCTTCCCCTAGAAATTGGCCAAGAAGGACAGAGGTGCTTCTTCTGAAGTCGACAGATCTTGGTTTGATATTCGAACTTGTTTTTTCTTCCTTGCTTGAACTTCTTCTTGAGCAATTTAAAACGCCACGGCATTGGCAAAATGTGCATGCTCTTGGAGATGGTTCCAATAGTGATTAGAATTGCAATTTGAATTTGATTCAATATCTGACTCTTAATTCTAGTTCTACATTAATTTTCATCTAATTTTGCATCTTAGATCTCTAGATTAGGGTTGAATTTCATCCTAAATTCAATTTTCCACAAATATTTATACTTTCTCTCTCTAGGTTAGATCACCTATTTTCCCTCTCTAGATCTAAAAATTGATTGTTGGAAAATTCAATTCAACATCTAAATACCTATACACAAAATTTCATCCAAAAATTCGTCCATCTTCAAGTCCAATTTTAAAAATCCCTTTCTTGCTTGTTAATTCCCAATTTTAATATATAAAAATTATCTTCATAAATCATCCTGATTTGAATATTAGAATTCAGAATTAATCTGATATAAGAATCAAAATTATTCTATCTGGATTGTCTTGATCAAAAATACTAAGATCACTATTAAGTTTTTGCTTAATTGTGATTAATTACAAAAAAAAATTAAACACAATTAAGGCTTATTAAATGCAAAAAAATTAATGCATTCTTGAATTGATTCATTTGAATTAGGATAAAAATTCTTGCAAGTTCCTCCTTGTGGTTTGACCCCTTTCTCATCCTAAACTTTCTATATTTTGAAAAAGGGAACTCTATAA
The DNA here is from genome assembly GCF_029677425.1 of Wolffia australiana. Lineage (NCBI taxonomy): Eukaryota > Viridiplantae > Streptophyta > Magnoliopsida > Alismatales > Araceae > Wolffia > Wolffia australiana. Next base: position 1,861,421 of record NC_135840.1, read on the forward strand.
ATTTATTACATAAGCTTAAATCAAAACAACATTCATGAACACCAATTTTTGGCTTAGCATCTACACATCACCATCGCATACTTGCTATGGGTGCTATGGAAATGGTGAAATTCTTCTCGTTTTGTAGGGTCTACCATGAGAGCACTAGACGTCATACAACGCATCTGGAAAGGGCTACGAAGAACACACCATCTTGTACCACCCATTGCCCGATGCTCCCCACTTACATGCAGTATACTTTGCACATGGGGAATCACTACGGCTTTGACTTCCATCACCACTTGGCTGTAGATTGTCTTTCCCCATAAGCTATTTGTTGTATAAATTTTTTTAAAGATAGGTTTTGAATGAATTTTAGCTTCCGCTGCATTGAATCTGATTTCATGCACCAAACCGTAGCCCCATAGCATAATAAATCCATCATTCGATTAGTACTTATGCATAATGGGAGTCATTGGGGATTATCTTATCTAATATCTCCACTACACTTAACATGGATTGAATGCATCTTCCTTGAGTCAATCTCATCCTATATTAAAAGTAGATGACCTCGCTTAACCACTCAATCACCTTCATGTATTTTGTGATATGTTTAAGTATAGATGTGTCTGAATCCCATTAGATGCATCAGTGTCTCAAGTCAACGAATCACTCATACGATCATGATAGGAACCAGCATAATTTACTTTAAGTATAATCTCATTCAAGGATTCTGACAGATCAATTTAGTGAGCTATTTCTCTAAATAGCACCCACCATCTGTTCTTAGTGTCTCTATAATAATGTGTGCATGATCAACCATTATTATTGTATAAAAAGGATTAGATATTGTTATTTTTCTCTGGATAGCTTGGTCTCTGTCTTGTGTATCCATTAAATAGGAATATTTTGAATACATGATGTTATAATGAGTCCCTTATTATGCAGACCTAATTAGTGAATTATGATGATATCATGATACATTGATCGCAAGTGAATTTCAATGAACTTAAGAATGATACGAAAGCATGGTTGGTTTGACAACAGTATAATATAAATCAACTATGTCTTATAAAAAATCAAATGATTTAACATTTTAAAAAGATAATGCATTTAAAATGCAAAATTTGCTTAGTACTTCTTAGATTAGCATCCTCGCATGTTGGAACTAATATATCTAACTTTATAAGAGCATGTAAATCCATATTCATTTTTTTTATTCATATTTGTTCTCGCTTATTATATTATTTTCATTAGTCATGGATGTCGAAGCTGGAAAAATTCCTCGAACATTACGAATCATAAGTTTTGGATCATGTATATGGGATACACACGATGAACCCATTTATACTCCAGGAGATCTAAAAAATATGAGCATTGGTGTATAACCTGTAAACTGTGTAAATATCTTTAGTGGGATAGAATTTGGATTGTAGGAATAATATAATATATTTTATTATAATAGAGGTCCAAATGATATGGCTAGAAAAAAATTAAATAAAATATATGATATGTTTTAGGACTCAACTCATGGTTCCCATTTCATACCCTTAGCTCTCATGTCACCAATATTAAATAATCAGAGCATTTTTGTAACTTAATTATAAATTAATGTAAATAATATTTTTGAAACATATAACTTAATAGTAATAAATCAAAAGAACAATTATTTAACATAATGAAAATAGAAAAATTCATCTCAAAAGTAAAATAACAAATAAAATAGAGTAAAGTGGGGGAGATAAATATTTGAAGTTAGATACTGTAGCGATGAAGGTGAATGCAAACTAACATGGCTCTTAGTTGGTAAAATATCCGTACAAGATTAATGCAATTAGTTATTTAGGATACATTAAAGGCAATATAAGTTTTCCTCATTTATGATTTTTGTACATTAATAGAAAACATCACATTTTAGAAAATTCGAAGGTAACTTTCCCAGATTGATGCGGTGTATGGAATGTGTTTGACTATTGGTAATAGGCCAGAAATATACAATGTGTGACATTTTTTTGACTTCTGGTAACTAGGCTAGAACTACACAATGTGTGACATTTGTTTGACTTTGGTAAGTTTCCCAGATTTATGCAATGTATGAAATTTTTTACCTCTATATATGGATGTGGGGATTTGGAAAGAGCTCGATGAGGTTAAGGACCAAGTGATATTCACCATTTTAACACTGTAAACTTTTAAGCATATTAGAGTTCAAGATGTTCTTATACCGTAACAATTTATATTGACATCAAAATGTTCTTATACCGTAACAGTCTACATCCCAACCATCTTAAATTTGTTATTTCTAAGATGTTAGATATTGATACTTTGAGAAAATATTATTATTTTCCAAAATCCAGAAAATCGAGTATCACAAACTGGGATTAAGGCAGTCTTAAAATTTCAATTATTCACTATGTAAGGTCAATCAATACTCCATATAGATCCATCTTCACAGTTGAATATCCTGAAACACATTTTTGTTGGAATAGATGGAACTCTTCTTGAATGTCTCAACTAAAAGCTTAAGCTTTGGCCCTGACCCAAGAACAGACAGTGATCCCTTCAGGTTATTCATTTGTCAGATGGAGTTTGTAAAATTCAAAATCCAAAGTCCAGAATTTTAATTCCTGGATTGAGCTACCTCTAGAAGCATGCCGTGTTATTCTATAAGTTATAAACTCTCTGTGAAACTTTGACGCAGTCTTCTTTCTTCTAGGAGGCACTTGCAAAGAGCCCCAATTATATTGATCCACATAAGGCAATCATTTCTCCAAGAATCAGGATTAAGTGAAGTATGCATGGTATCATACAATCATCAAAATTATGTATCCTAAATAATAGTTTCTAGAAATTTTTTTATTTATTACTACTTTCTCAAAAAGAAAGAGAACAAGAATTACAAGGACCAAACTGCCCTTCTAAACAAGCATGAAACAAAACCCTCCACTTTGTAAACATCCCCGTCAGTCAAAACCCAAAACCCTTTTTATCTTTTTTCCAAGATGAGTTACTAAAGAAGTTCCCACTGTCAAAGATGAAGGTTCATCTTATAGATGAGCTAGTCAATGGATTTAACGATTGCTTTCCATTCTTGGAAGAAATCAAATTACAGCTGGATTTGATGCCAGGGTGAATTTCAGCTGCATCCAGGCATTGGTGGATTGCAGTTAGGAGGATGGACCAGAAGTGAAGTTGAATGAATGCTTTTTTTTTTGTGAATGGAGAAGTATGGATGGGAAGTGAAAGAAGAAAGAGATATGCTACCGAGAGTCACTGGAGACAGTTTGCTGCCAGAGATTAATGATTTCAGTGGCCTGGTTGAGGAGGATGATCATGCGTTTTTTAGAGATCCAGGGTTTACCTTGCAACAATGTTTTGAGTTGCTCCCATGCATCCTTCTGAGGCCAAAAATAGTAAGGGGTCAAGGGGATGGTGCCATGATTAGGAACAACCTGGTCCAACGCCAAGCCAATGCTCTTCTCCATCCAGATGAACTTGAGCACAATCCTTGGCTTTCCCTCCACCACCTTCACCACCACCCCCAATTTCTGTGCCACAGAAAAAAATGAAGAAATCTCAGATCTTGAGCCTAGAAATCTCATTTCTGCGCATGAGAAGAAATTTCAAATCTTGGGTGTCTAGAAATCTCATTTCTGCACAAGAGAAGAAACTTCAAATCTTTAGCCTAGAAATCTCATTTCTGCACAAGAGAGGAAACTTCAAATCTTGAGCCTAGAAATCTCATTTCTGCGCAAGAGAATAAATTTCAGAATCTTGGGTGCCTAGAAATTTCATTTCGTCGCAAGAGAAGAAATTTCAAATCTTGGGTGCCTAGAAATTTCATTTCGTCGCAAGAGAAGAAATTTCAAATCTTGGGTGCCTAGAAATTTCATTTCGTCGCAAGAGAAGAAATTTCAAATCTTGGGTGCCTAGAAATTTCATTTCGTCGCAAGAGAAGAAATTTCAAATCTTGGGTGCCTAGAAATCTCATTTCGGCACAAGAGAAGAAATTTCAAATCTTGGGTGCCTAGAAATCTCATTTCGGCGCAAGAGAAGAAATTTCAAATCTTGAGCTTAGAAATCCCATTTCTGCGTAAGAAAAGAAATTTCAAATCTTGAGCCTAGAAATCCTATTTCTGCGCAAGAGAAGAAATAACGAATCTCGAGCCAAGAACTCCCATTTCTGCGCAAAAGAAAAAGGAAATCGTAGACAGCGGGCCAAGAAATTCCCAATTTCTGCGCCAAAAAATGTAAAGAAATGTAAGATGGGAAACTCAGAAAATTGAAGAAAGCCCAGATAATTCCCAATTTGGCGAAAAATAAGTGAAGAGATCTCAGATAGCGAACCCAGAAATTCAGAATATCTGCGCAAAAAAAGTGAAGAAATCTCAAATACCAGGCCCAGATACCCATTTCTGAGACCAAAAACAAACGAAATCGCAGGTAGCGAGCCAAGGATTCTCCCTTCTACGCTAGAGAAAACAAATATCAAATCTTAAGCCAAGAAATCTAGGATATCGAGACGGTAAATCTCATCTCCGCGCCAGAGAAGAGAAACATCAGACTTTGAGCGTAGAAATCTCATTTCTGCGCAAGAAAAAAATTGGAAAATCGCTGATAGCAAGCCTAGAAGTCACAATTCTGCGCCAGAACGCAAAAGAAATCTCAAATAACGAACCAAGAACTCACAATTTCTGTGCCAGAAAGAAAAGGAAATCTCAGCTAGCGAGCTCACAAATCCCATTTCTGCACCAGTAAATAGGAAAAATCTCACATAACGAGCCAAAAAACCCATTTTTGGATCAAAAAAATTTTTTAAGAAAAAAACGCCAAAAGAAGCCAATCTCCGACTGAAACAGACTGAAGGCGAAATCAAAAGACGGAAGCGCCTCAAAAAACCCATTTCTACACCAGAAAATAGGGAAAATCTCACAGAACAAGCCAAGAAACCCCATTTCTGAATCAAAAAAATAAGAAAAAAACGCCAAAAGAAGCCAATCTCCGACTGAAACAGACTGAAGGCGAAATCAAAAGACGGATCCGCCTCAAAAAACCCATTTCTACACCAGAAAATAGGGAAAATCTCACAGAACAAGCCAAGAAACCCAATTTCTGAATCAAAAAAATAAGAAAAAAATGCCAAAAGAAGCCAATCTCCGACTGAAACAGACTGAAGGCGAAATCAAAAGACGGATGCGCCTCAAAAAACCCATTTCTACACCAGAAAATAGGAAAAATCTCACAGAACAAGCCAAGAAACCCCATTTCCGGGCCAAAAAAAAGAAAAAACGCCAGAAAGAAGCCAATCTCCGACTGAAACAGTCTGAAGGCGAAATCAAAAGACGGAAGCACCTAAAAAAACCCACCTCCGTGTGCTCATCCGCAGTTTCCGTGGCCTCCGCACTCGCCATTGCCGAGGCAGAAATCTTCCTGGCGCCATTGCGCGAGGCGAACGATGTAGAGGAATTGGGGAAGAAGAAAGAGCGAGATTTGGCGACCTTAGAGGACGAGTATCCATGGCTATGGTGGCAGCGGAGATGAAGAGAGTGGAGCTCGTACTGGGCTGGCGCCATGGCAGCTCCAGCGAGCGACGCGCCTATCATCCTCTTCAGCAAGAGAGAGAGAGAGAGAAAGAGAACTATAAAATATATATATAGAGAGAGAGAGAGAGAAGTAAAGAGGGAGATAGATATGAAAGAGAAAGAGATAGAGAGATACAGAGAGAGACAGAAACAAAGAGAGAAAGATATAGAGACTAAAGAGGGAGATAGATATGAAAGAGAAAGAGACAGAGAGATACAGAGAGAGAAAGAGATAGAGAGAGACAGATAGAAAGAGATGGAGAGAGAGGGAAAGAGAGAAAGAGAGAGAGAGAGAGAAAGAGATGGAGAGAAAGTGAACGAGAGAGAGAGAAAGAGATAGAGAGAAAGGGAAAGAGAGAAATATTATAGAGAGATAGAGAGAAAGAGATGGAGAGAGAGAGATGGAGAGAGAGAGAGAAAGAGAGATGGAGAGAAAGGGAAAGAGATAAATATTATAGAGAGAGATAGAGAGAAAGAGATGGAGAGAAAGAGAGAGAAAGAGATGGGGAGAAAGGGAAAGAGAGAAAGATTATAGAGAGAGAAAGGGAAAAAGAAAGATTATAGAGAGAGATAGAGAGAGAAATAGATGGAGAGGAAACATAGAAAGATATAGAGAGAGAGATAGAGAGAGAAATAGATGGAGAGGAAACAGAGAAAGATATAGAGAGAGAGACATGGACAGAAACAGATGGAGAGAAAGGGAGAGAGATAGATATATTGAGAGAGAGAGACAGATAGTGAGGGAAAGAGAAAGACAAAGACAAAGGGGAAAGAGAAAGATAGAGAGAGAGAGAGAGACATAGACAGAAAGAGACGGAGAGAAAGGGAAAGAGAGAAAGATAGAGAGAGAGAGAGAGAGATGGAGAGAAAGGGAAAGAGAGAAATATTATAAAGAGAGATAGATAGAGAGAAAGAGATCGAGAGTAAGGGAAAGAGAGAGAGATTATAGGGAGAGTGATAGAGAGAAACAGATGGAGAGAAAGGGAAACAGAGAAAGATATATATAGAGAGAGAGACATAGGCAGACACAGATGGAGAGAAAAGGAAATAGATTGATATATATAGAGAGAGAGAGACACAGATAGTGAGGGAAATAGAAATAGAAAGACAATGGGGGAAGAGAAAGATAGAGAGATAGAGACACAGACAGAAAGAGATGGAGAGAAAGGGAAATATATTGATACATAGAGGGAGACAGTGAGGGAAACAGAGAGAGAAAGACAGGGGGGAAGAGATTGAGAGAAATAGGGAAAGAGGGAGATAGACATAGAGAAAGGGGAAAGAGAAAGATATAGAGAGAGATAGAGAGCGATAAAGAGAGAGAAAGAGGGAAAGAGAGGGAGAGAGAGGGCTAAGAGGAGAGAGAAAAAGACTGATGAAGGAAAATTATATTCTTAACTTTAGTGTCATTGTAATTTAAATTTGCTTGAATCAAATAAACTTTATAAAAAATAGAAAAAAAATCACTCCAATGTATAGTATGAGTAAGGTAGTCTCCACAGGGTCTGGCCTTTAGATGTGAAATTCAATAATTGGATTATAGATAAGGAGAAGTAATAATATGAATAAAGATAATGAATAAAGTACAATATAAGTAATTAGTAAGCGGAAATGTTAAATGGATGGGGGAACTAGATATGAGAGAGAAAAATTTAGGTATTTTTTATATCTTTTTGTAGATATTAGAGACAATAAAGAAGTAAGATAATTAAAAATAAGTAATTGTTTTACAATTATGGGTGATGTTAATGTAGGTAGTGGGAAGTAGATAAGATTAAAAAGATATATAGTATAATTAAAATACTATTAACAGTGTCTAGGAGGTTATTTATTTAGTTAATAGTAAGCTATAGGTCAGCTAGGAGATAGAGATAATGATAATGTATATTAAGATCTTAGTTAGATAGCGAATAAGGTTTTATGGTACTAAGATGTAAGTAGTCAGTTGATAGGAGTATTTAAATTAGTAAGAGGTAAGAAGAAGAATGAAAAAGAAGAAAGGGAATATAATTATGAAGACCATGGAAATGAGGGATTAAGGGATTATTCAATTAGAATGAGATATACATTAGACTATAGATATATTAATATATAGATATTTTCAGAGCTTAATATAAAGATAGGTAGATATAATAAAATTTATTTAGCTCTAAAGGAATTCAGTTAATTAGATAGAGAGAGGGAGAGTGACAAAATATAATATGAGGATAAAAGAACTTAAGAGGTTAATACTTCCATTGTTTTAAGTTTTTGGTAGCTTAGAAGAATAGATATAAGTTTTATACAAGTAGAGATATTTAATAAGTTTTTAGTATGCTTTATAAGATTAAATCTAAAGATTAGTATGATATATCAGTGAAAGTTCCTTGATGCCCCATATATGTTTATAAAAATGCCAAAGAGATTGAGTTGAGGAAATGAGATTCAAAACTGGTCTAAAGCATCGATTTCTAATGTATCTTAGCATGGGGTTTTTCGTATAAGCTAAATATATATCCAAGAATGTTCAGAAGATCACCTGTAGCCTGATTTGGGCGATTGAGGATGGGAGCGATGTTCACCCCCCCCTGATTTTGACGTGTGTCTCAACCACCCTCCACTACGCTGGCACACCTTCGGTGAGTCCTGGACCTTCTCGAGCCAGACCCACCACCCTGAAACTGTCACCGACTCCAACACAGCTGAACAGGCTGCCGGAGGGATCTCACACCTATGTTTCTATCTTGATTGGGAGATACCAGAATTAGGAGTTGTAAGTCCCCTTTTAAGGACTCTATAGGGCCTTTGTTGGCCGTAGATGAGTGTTTCTGGCCAGGGGGGTGCTCCAGGGCCCATATGATGGCCTATGGTCCCCTCTTCTAGCTGAAATCTGTTGTCTGGCCGCCAATGTCAACGGGCAGGGGGTGGAGATGGATGGATCTGCCCCTGGCTATCTGATCTCCGTGATAGCTTATCCAACGGCTGCAATTAAATCTCAGACGTGGACCCTTAGTAATAATGTGCACCCATTTTTGTCATGTCAGCAACCTCATCAGATTGCCCCATCAGCATCTTCATGCGTGATTCGCCAATAGAGGGGTCCTGCCATCCTTGTTGGTGAGCTCAACCAATCAGAAACCTACAAATAGAAGAGAAAAAATTAATTGAAAGAGAAGATCTTTTCGTCCAATCTTTAGCAAGAAAATCAGATGGTCAAGATTATATCATTATACCTAAACCAGCCTGATGTGACACGGGCTTCAGGCCAGGTCAGCTCGAAGCCCGGTCATCTCTTATTCTTATGTTTCATTAAGATGTAGCCCATTGGGCCACGATGTATATCATCACTTGTCAACCCCGCCCGATACGGAGCTGAAAGAGATATTCAGATAAAATCTCATAGCAAAAAATTATAGGAAAAAGTAATGCTGTGTAAATCACATCAGATATTATAGATCGAAATAAATGAAAGACTCCACTCTTGCGCACGTGCACAGGCCCTTGTGGGCTCCTCTATGGGCTCCTTAGTGGGATCCTTGTCATATTGTTGGGGTTTATGCTTGGCGCTACCACTTGCACATGTGGGTAGGCTTGAGTGCTCTGCGTTCGCTTGCATGTGTCTAGCTTGGCTGCTGCACGTGGCATGGCCCCAGCTGCCCACTTAAACCCATTTTTTTATTTTTATGTATGTTGTTTATTTCTCTATATACATCTCTCTCTCTTTTATTTTTTCTTCAACTATGGATTCCTCCCGGAAAAAGCATAAATTTACATACTAGAGGGAGTATTAATCTCATTAAGATTTACAATGTTTCAAATATATTTTTACTAAGTAATACTCGGACTTGTAAAATACATAAAAATTACATTAAAATGCATTGTTTTATCACTTGCTCCATTTAGTGCATGAGATAAAAATTATTGTAAAGTTGAAGGTAATACACATAAAAATGATCCCAAAATGACTTTAGAATGTGTATAATCATATGCCACATTTTGGGTTTATCAAAGACAGAGAGCGAATGAGAGAGAAAAAAGAGAAATATATGTTTTTTTGAAAATTTATCATTTGAGTATAAGAGGAAGGAATCCCCAAATTAAATATGACCACACTAGTCTATCTTTGGGTGCTCCACCTCCCTTTCTCCTTGGGTATCCTTCCCTACATAGTGTGACCATAACAGTGAGATGACAGAGCTTATTGAGTAGAAGACTAGAGGAGGTTTCACATACATAGGACCATGGCAGTATGTCTAGAAACTGGACATGTGTACATATCAAGACGACTTATTCAAATGAAAGAACACTCTGCACGAGGTGGTTAGATCATCATTCATTTTTATTTTAAAGGTTCATTTTGATAAATTTTATTCTGTTGTGTGAATTGTTTTAAATCATTGTTCTTGACCCATGGCCTTATAGTGTAGGTTTTCAAAATAGTGCCTCCTTGTGCAGAGAGTAAAGACAATGAGAGTAGCTACCTCAGTAATACACTGAGCATGTCCTTAAATAAGAACATTATCATTTGTGTATACCTTTTTAGATGACACAACTGGTTTCCACCATTAACTTGATAGTTATTTGACCACTACTGCTTCACACACCAAGTGAGTTGGGCTGTCCTAAAAGACTCATGGCAGTGTACACCCCCATATTACTACACAATAATGTTGCCCCATCTATATGATTGTGACACCTTGTTTCCATCAGTCTTTGAACAAGATGTGCCGAAGCATTAGCCAAGATCTCTGGTCTTTGGTGACCTTTCCCTATTCTTCTATAAAAGAGTGTTAAAGTTCCTGAAAAGGATGTACTATTTGTACGCGTCTTGATTAGTCATTATGTTTCATATTACAAAATGCGATACAGAATTATACAGAATTGCCACTAACACTACATATGATGATGTCATCAACAGGTTGGGTCCAATGTCTACATCTCTGCCGGGCATGAAATCACCCGAGCACACAAGGGTGTATGACCCTCCTAGGGATAATGTGTGCATGTGTGCTCTCATTGACACACATTGCCAGCCTCATATGCTTGTTTACATCTGATCTAGAAAGAAATTGAGATGTGTGACTGGAAATGTAATGCATATGCCACATATGACATATGAAGATGTTTTTGCCCCATAAAAAAATTGTTTTGGAGTCTCGAGGCACGAATATTTATGTATGACTCCCTGATAGTGGAAACACTGCTCGGCATGCTACACTTCGCAAACACTCCTGTCTGACTTGTGATTGTAATTCTTATAATTTAAAATTAATTTTTTATTATTTATTAATGGCATGGCCAGAGCTCTTCCCCTTGAGTACGTATTGGTCATCCTTTTTGTGGCTTACTCCCTCTTCCATAGATCGTAAAGAAACCTTATATCTGCAACAAGTGAAATAAGGGCATGATGAAATTCTTCTTGACCCACAAATTCACAGACTCTAGAAATTGGTAGTTGTGGATATTTTCCATGAATTTCATTGCGAAAATGACAATGAAAGCCCCACAAGGGAAGAAGAGACCGATTATTTATGGAATTTACAACATATTAAAATATGAATGGAATTTCCTCCTACATGAATGACTGAAAGAATTTAAATTTTTAAAAATAAAATAATAAAAATTGAAGTATTGTTTTCTGACAGACAAAAAGTCAAATAGTCAAAGTACCAATGGCTGACGTTGACCGTTGCGCTCGCTGCTCATCAAGGGTATGGATGCTGTCTGTTGTTGTTATCACCTTCCATGCTCTCCAGTGTCGTGGATTTGTCTCCCACATTTAATTGTAATTTTAAAATTATTTTGGGATGTTTTTATCATTCTTGGGCCTCCATATTTATTCTTCCAATTTCTCTAATTTAAGGTAAATTCACCAAACTAGTTATCATCGAAGCTAATATACGAGAGAAAGAGAGAGAAAGCTAATATGAGAGAGAGAGAAAAACTAATATGAGAAAGAGAGAGAGAGCTAATATGAGAGAGAGAGAGAGAAAGAAAGCTAATATGAGAGAGAGAGAAAGAAAACTAATATGAGAGAGAGAAAGAAAGCTAATATGAGAGAGAGAGAGGGAGGGGGAGAGAGAGAGCGAGAGAGAGAGAGAGAGAGAGAGAGAGAGAGAGAGAGAGAGAGAGAGAGAGAGAGAGAGAGAGAGAGAGAGAGAGAGAGAGAGCTTTTTTGGGCTTTAAACTGAATAATTGGGCCATTTTCTTCTGGAACTCGACCCAGTATTGTTAATCTTTCATCTCTTCCGCCTTCCCAATTTTCGGTCCCTCCATTTTGTGAAGTTGAATGCTGGGAATGATCTTTGTGCCCTTAGCGACGGATTTCTTCGTCTCCATTACCTTGAATCGTTTCAAATATTAGTTGACTTCGAAGCATAACGTAAGGGTGCAAGGTAAGATATGCAGGACTCGTTTTGTTTAAACTCAAATCGTTCTTCTTTTTATTTTTTCTGTACTTTTAGTTATGATTTCTGGGAAGACGAAAAAGGGTTTCTTTGGATTGTTTTTTAGAGTTCTTTTTTCGCATTCTACAAGTTTCAAGTCCGACGGAATTGGGTTTCTGTTTAGTAGCAATCAGTGATATAGCTTAGTATGTTGCCATCCTCCCTCTGCCCACATGTTTACATTACTTTGATTGTGATATTGATTGAGCCGGAGAAACGCTTTGAGATCTGTTTATACAATGCAGAGGTTTGTATTTTATTTGAGTTTGAATATGATTCGTTTTAATTTTATTTTTTTCTATTTTTAATGAAATTTAACCTTGGGAGTCGTGCACCTCTTTTAAAGGTTTCAACTATTTATTATCGTTAATTTCGAATTAAATGAATCATGAGTCCGCTTTTCTGTTCCCTTTTGTATTCACATGTTTACTTTGAAGTGAAATCTACTTTAAGCCACACGAGAACTCTGTGAAATAAATAACAATTCCTCGTTCAATTCTAAGATTTATAATACTATTTTAAAATTAATGCATTGATCATTTATATTTTCGTCGAAGGCTATGCGGAAATCAAACTCCTATTCCACTATATCAGGTAATTCAACTTATTCATGCTCTGTGTAATATCTCTGTCATAACCTTGGAAAGGCTGCACCTGGTTCTTAACTACCAAGAAAGATGGTTTCCAGTGTCGCCTTTTGCTGCTTAATTTATTGTTTTTGATTGTCTCCAAGTAAAAAGTTATTTTCCCCTCTTGAATAATAGATATATCATTTCAACTTTGTTGAAAATCTTATGTTTTTAGGAAGCTTCATGGTAATGATCATATTTTCTTGTTAATCAAATCCATTGAACTCTGTTATTTCCTTATTTAAGAGAGTCATTGCTGTGCCGCTCCAGCTTATTCGTATTACTGTTATGGGCAGCGTTCATTCGATTTTCAAGCAAGATGGTGGCAGTTAAAAACCGCTACATGGTGATGGAAGTCTTCATTGATCCAAATAGAGAATGTCAAAAGAACGAGCCCGTAGTTCTTACACAATCCAATGTATTGAAGGCTATCAAAGAGAGCATTCTCTTAAACTTTGGGGAGTGCGGTCTTGCATCATCTCTAGGATCATTCCAAGGTGTGGCCCAAAGATTGATTAATTTGCTTGATTTGGATTTTTCCGTTTTTCTACATTAAAGCATAAATAGTCTTTTTTAAACTTATTAACATTGTTTTTTCCAGTCAAGTATATAAACCCTATCACAAATGTTTGCATCATAAGAACTTCAAGGGAAGCACACCAGAGGATTTGGTGTGCAATAACCCTGATCCAGCGCATTGCGAGCTGCTCAGTTTTTTTCAATTTGCTGGATCTGAGCGGTAAGTCAGATTCTTTTATCGCCTTGTATTTCTAGTTACCATTTTCCCAGAAAATTGTGCATAATTGCGATGAAATACATAAATGCAATATCTTTTACCTAGGGGGGTTATCCAGATGCTTTTCAGCTACCTTGTATCCTACGAATGATAAATGGATAAATATAAATGTGGCCGAGATAAAATTTTTTCTACCGTGACGTGTTGAGAATTAGAGTCAAAGCTAGTCTTGCACAAGATTTAGTTTTTGCATTGTCTCCATCCTAAAAGCTACTTGGAATGTTTTTTTAGCTTTTCCTGTCTATTTTTTTTTTTTTGAATCTTGGGGATTATAAATATTAAAATTTTAAAGGCACGGTAAAAGGTTTCTTAAGGATCCATGCTTTTCTCTAGACTCAATTCCATATGTATCGCCATATAATGTTAAAGTGGTGACGATAAGAGAAATTTATATGACTGAAACAAAGGTTCCATAGGGAACGTATTGATATGCAGCTGACAGTTCTTGATGAGAAAAACGAGATTGAAGAAGTCAAAAAGAATAATTCCTCCTAAGAGCGGAAAATAACTAAAAAGTTGCCGTCGACATTCACTTCTGGATTGGAGGATCTCTGTTCTCCAGCCTCGGACTGTAGTCTCTAACTTAATTCTTGTTATCTTCTCCGGAGACCCCTCTCTTACTTAGAATGTTTCCTCCTTGGTCTAGGATCCTGTCTCGCATGCATCGTGAAATCGTGCTGTGCGTGCCTAACCCTCGTCTTACGTCTTCCTAAGTAGATGTAAGGGAGGGCCGTATCACATGTCTTGGGCGAAGAGAGAGGGAACAGCAGAGAAATGTAGAAGGGCTTACTCAGTCCTTCACTATTTAATAAAAACCGAATGGACTAATATTGCATCACAAAGGTACTGTAGTATATTCATTGGCCATTTTTGTTATTGGTTCATGATGCATATGCTGGCGGAGGATAACATATATTTTTTCTTAAATCTTTGGTCAATCTCTTTTAGCTCATAACTGGATACTTCAGGAAGTATCTAATGGACTCTAAATGCATTACATCTGTCCTGTAATTTCAAATTTAATGGCCAATCTTTGTACTGGCTATTGATACGTAAGTTAGTAAATAGATAAATTATTTTTTTTTCAAAACCTTTGGATGTTATTCTCGCTGGTCAATCATTCCCAACATTACATTTAAGGTGAAATACTCTATCTTCACACACAGGAAAACAAATGAACTGTGTTATCCTTTAATACCCACCAAAGATAAATTTTGTTTTCTTATCCCATTAAAGTGCTCTTCCTGAGGAAATTATGAATATAACCCGACGTTTTTACCAAGATTTTCAGATTACTCATTCTAAGATTTTCACGATATTTTACATCCTGGCAGGATGCATCAGGGCATGCCGGTTGGTGGCATTGAAATGCGACGAGGCCAAGTTTGAGCAGTTGAAGATCGTCTCTGGCGACCGTCTCTCCCCTGAAACCATACGACTTGTCAAGAACTGCTTTGAGAAGATCAAAATCTTGGATCATTAAACAAAAGCTTTCTTTCTCTCTCTCCCTCATTTTAAATCTCTCTCTCTCTCTCTCTCTCTCTCTCTTTCTCTCTTTGAACAAAAGTTTTTGAGCGAATCAATGACAGGAAAAAGGAGTGTAAGCAACATCTGCAGACAAGAAATGCAAGGCAGTGAAGAACAACGATTGATTTTCCTTGGATTGCCAAATGAAAACATACATTACTTCAACACCACCCAAAGAAGTTGAAAATTCTACAAACTCCCCATGTTTCCTAATATTTCCTTTCAATCTGCCAAACGAAGTATTTCTTTGAAAACTTGGAGATTGAGCAGGCGGAGGAAATGAATAAAAATGATAAGATGTGGATGTGCTCTCTTCAAGAAATGCTCTTCAAGTGTGTCACTAGTGATGCATTCAACATCTTTATAGTTACTTTTGACTCTCAGAGCAAAAAAAGCTATATGAGAGAAATGGTGTCAATTCCCTCCATAGTGTCTTCCATCTTTGAAACCCAAGGCTATTAACAATGCCCAATTATGAGAGAAACTGGTTGTATTAGTTCTTCCAACCCGGGTTTTCTGGTTTGAGTCCAAGTCAAAGAGAGAGATTGGAGATTGTCTTAAATAGCCAATAAGCAGCCAGATAAAAATGGGTTCAAAATTTGGTCGACAAATAATGTTGTCTATGGTGCCATTCATTTCTTTGGTCTCTTCGGAGTCATCCGATAAAATTGGAATGATACGAAGAAGATTAGCATGGCCCCTGTGCGAATTGAGAGTGATCCAATTACTGCACTTGTGATATGCCATGCTTCTGATACTCTCTTCCAAAAATGTATGTGATTTCTTCTAATCTTGGTTATTCAGACCCCTGGGACACAACAAAGGGACCTTGAGGCCCAAGATATAAGAAATTTAATATATGTCTAGAGACAGTGGCTCACTCAAAACCCATCTAAAATGAATTAAACTGTAGGACATCCCACTTAAGACCCATCTAAAAAAGACCCATATCAGCTCATAACAGATACGATGGAACATTTGAGATTAAAGTAATAATACATTATATAACTTTCACCAAGGATCCGTGGCGCAATGGTAGCGCGTCTGACTCCAGATCAGAAGGTTGCGTGTTCGATTCACGTCGGGTTCAATCTCGGGAACAATTAAATTCCTTTTTTTTTCTGCGGATGATTTTTATAAAATTTGTTCTTTGATAAATATTTTTTCTCGTATATGCCGCCGTATTTATAAATCCCGGCGATGATTTTTATAAAATATGTTCTTCGATCATACATCGATTTTTTTCCACTCCTAGCGATGAGTTTTATAAAGCCCGGCGATGATTTTTATAAAATATGTTTTCTCATATATGCCGCTGTATTTATAAATCTCGGCGATGATTTTTATAAAATATGTTTTCTCATATGCCGCTGTATTTATAAATCCCGGCGATGATTTTTATAAAGTATGTTTTCTCATATATGCCGCTGTATTTATAAATCCCGGCGATGATTTTTATAAAATGTGTTTTCTCCTATATGCCGCTGTATTTATAAATCCCGGCGATGATTTTTATAAAATGTGTTTTCTCCTATATGCCGCTGTATTTATAAATCCCGGCGATGATTTTTATAAAATATGTTTTCTCATATGCCGCTGTATTTATAAATCCCGGCGATGTTTTTCATAAAATACGTTCTTTAATAAAATATTCACGTCGGGTTTAATCCCGGGATCAATTCCCTTTTTTCCGGAGGATGATTTTTATAAAATATGTTATTTGATAAAATGTGTTTTCTCCTATATGCCGCTGCATTTATAAATCCCGGCGATGATTTTTATAAAATATGTTCTTTAATAAAATATTCACGTCGGGTTTAATCCCGGGATCAATTCCCTTTTTTCTGCGGATGATTTTTATAAAATATGGTCTTTGATAAAATATTTTTTCCCATATATGCCGTTGTATTTATAAATCCCGGCGATGATTTTTACAAAAATATGTTCTTCGATCATACATCGATTTTTTTTCACTCCTTGCGATGATTTATGCTCGAAATTTATGGACTTTGGTAAAATATATTATCTGATATATCCATTTTTATTCACTCCTGCCGATGATTTTTATAAAATATGTTATTTGATAAAAAAAAATTCCTGATGTATGCCGTTGTATTTATCAGCAATCTTCGAGCATATATCGATTTTTTTCACTCCTGGCGATGATTTTGATAAAATACGTTCCTTGAGCAAATATTCATTCTGATGTATGCGGTTATATCTATCAGCATTCTTCGAATGTAAATCGTTTTTTTTTCCCCCGCTTGGCCATGATTTTTATCAAATTATGCTCCATGTTATGTTATAAAAACATGATTTTTACAAAAACTTCGAGCATAAATCTAGGTTGTCATTTCTGCTATGGACCCACATAATTTTTGTGGATTAATCCAGAATTTGAATTTCTTCCCCGATTAAGATTCTAGATTCGTCTAAAAAAAACATAGAGTCCGATTTCCCAATCTTCATTTAGTTTGCTTCATATTTATCACTCTAAATTTATTTATTTATTTTTAAATATAATGGGGATCCTTGTTTTATTTTCTTCAGAACTGGTATATAAAGATAGGGATCTGCAGTCGTAGTCTGTCTGTCATCCGTCCATTGTCGTTCAACATTTTTAGATTACGACGACGGTGACGACGACAACGACGACGATGCCTTATCTTTACTGTAAGGATTAGAGCTTGTTAACCTGACCATTGACCAATGATTATCATTGACTTTGACCATTGACTAGTGTACCCATCAGCAGCCCAGGCAGGTTGACTTTTAGTTTATTGATTAAGACAGCTGGAAATTGTCTGATCCGTTGACTTTGTATTGTAAGGTTTGTGGGTCAACGGCTGGTTGCTGAATTAGTTTTAATGTTTAAAATGGAAAGTGTTTTTATATTTTCACTAGAAAGAAGAAATAATGAAGGCATCAACTTTATTCCGGACATGGGAATATACCCCATCTTATTTTAAGCAAGATAGAATAGTTCGGATTTATGACGTCATAATTGACAACATCTTTATGGACTTAATTTTCTAAGCTTGGGCCCTACGAAAATTTATGGATTTTACCGGTGGCTTACAAAATTTTCTTTTATGTTTTAATTTTGAAATAAAATGAAGCCCTACATTTTATTCTGAACCAAAGAATCTGCCCCATATCGTTCCACATAAAATGAAACTTATTTGTATATATGCATATTCATTTTAAAAAATATATATATGGACTTTAAATTCGACTAGAAAGAAAAATGAAGCCATCAACTTTATTCAGGAACGAAGAATATGGCTCTCAACTTTATATGAAAAAAAACGAATTTTATTTAGGTATATGACATCATAATTATCTTCGACCCGCATAAATTTAATAATTTTTTTGTTGAGATCAAATTTTATTTCTCTGGAAAGCAGAAAAAAATGAACCTGTGGACTTCATTCCAAACCAAAGAATATGCCCTATAATACATGAAAATAAGACATCATAAATCATAAAATGGAGATTATCATTTTTTGTAAATTTGTGGCGTTCAGAGGGCGTCTGTAGCGCTACGTATCGCTTAGATAAAAATCTAGTCTTTGGAAAAACTTGTGGGTTCTGTGCGGCCATTTCACTGGTAGTCTCCACCAGTTATTTCATGCTTGTCTAGAGAGAGAGAGAGAAAGACAGAGAGAGAAAGACAGAGAGAGAAAGATAGAGAGATATAGAGTGAGAGAGAGAGAAAGATAGAGAGAGATTTAGAGTGAGAGAGAGAGAGAGAAAGAGCTAGCTTGGGAGGAGAATGGAGACGGCGATATGTGCTGGAATCACTCTCTCGCCCATGCAGGTCTTTGCACCGAGACAAGGTATGATCTTTTTTAATGGATTCGGCTTTTTTCTGGTTCTTGATTTTTAATTGATAGAGTTTTCCTTGAATTCGAGTTCTGGGAAGAGTTCATAATTTTATGGATTTATTGATCGCTGCCCATGTGTTTTTGTGATCGTTTCTGTCCATGCCGCTTTCAGTACTCGAGATCCATTCTCTTTGCTAATTATCTAAAATTTTAGGTGTCGTGATGTGATGGTTTTATTCTTCTGGATGTAAATGTGTGGGATCCAGATAACTTTTTCGTATTTAATCCATCATGGCAGGAATTCTGTGTAAACTTCAGTTTTTGGGTAGTTTCAGCCATGTAAAGTATATTTATTGCTATTTTATCAGGTAAATACGATGAATTTCTTGATTGTGTATCCGTGTGGATTCAATAAATGGTTTTTAATTTGACGATTATAAGGAGCCATCTTTAAACGGAAGAATATAGTCATACGAGCTAACATTTTATTCATCGGCTGGCTGTGTGCAGAATCTTAAGATAATAACAGAATCTAAAAGATTCGGAGGATTGTGGAATATTTTAAAATGCGGATTTGATAGTTCAATAAGCTGTCCTTAATTAGTGGCTCATAGGCAGGAACCTGTACATAAGAGCTAATATTTCAGTAGTTGGTTGTCCATTCTTCATTAACTTGTTTCAAATTCTTTGTTAAGATTCTGGATTGGGGGAGCCTTACCGTGATTTATGGTCTCAACAGAAGATTTCACATGGTGAAGCTTTTGTACTTTTCATATTTCTAAAACATTCAGACCATCATGTTTGTCAGGATACAGTCAGTTTTAATCAACATCAGTGATCCTGATATTAACATCTCTCCGTATCTAGTAAAAAAAATAAAAAAAAACACTTCCACTGCATGGAGATTTAATAATTTTACGTCATTGTATAAAGTAGTAGCATTACTTCATTGTTACGTTGACTTATGAACATCACCTTCACATTGACTATAAACTGGAAATGGAGGTGACAAGCACCTTCAGCTAAAGGGACCGTTTCTCCATCGAGGAGCTGTTGCGCCGGTTGCCGCTGCTTCACCAGGAAAAGGAGGAGGACTTTTGGATAAACCCACTGTTGAGAAGACGACACCCGGTCGTGAATCTGAGTTCAACTTGAGGTACCCCCTCACTTCATTTAAAATACTGAGACAATGTCGATGTCATGTCATCATTCTTTTGAGACTTAGCCATTGGATATGGATGATGCCATGGGCAGGAAGTCAAGAAAGATGTCCCCGCCGTACCGCGTGCTTCTCCACAATGACAATTTCAACAAGAGAGAGTATGTGGTTCAAGTGCTGATGAAGGTCATTCCAGGGATGACCCTCGACAATGCGGTCAACATAATGCAGGAAGCTCACTACAACGGTATGGCTGTGGTCATTGTATGTGCCCAGGCTGATGCTGAGGAGCATTGCATGCAGCTCAGAGGGAATGGCCTCTTGAGTTCTATTGAACCTGCCAGTGGCAACTGCTGAGACTTGATCTGCTCATTGCATGGTTCTCTGCATATTTGTACATAGATCCTTGATCCAATTGCCAGATCTATAAAGTCTATGGAGGAAAACATTTGTCATGTCTTCATTGACATGCATGATGAATCAATTTATATTTTCATCTGAGAATTTTAATGAGATAATTGTTTTTCTTTGAGTGTAGTCAGGAACATTGCTGGCCAAGTTCAGTATTTGAGGTCTTTTCCTCTAATGTAATACGGACTTCTATTTTTTGAAAGTTTTGCCTTCCTTCTTGAGGAAGAATGATTGGTTATGAGAAGGCGGTCATTTTTGTGAGAAATCATTAAGTCAGAACTAACTTTACCTTTGGGAGAAAGATTTTCAGTAGGTCAGTAAAATACAAGTACAAAAATTATTTGGAGTGGCAATATTGTAATGCTTCTTTAAAATGGAGAAGCTTGGTATCATGAACTTTTAAGTGTATGCACCACTGACCTCCACTTATTTTTCTATGAGATATCTAAATGCAGAAACAGAACACCATACCTATGTAAATGAGCAATGCAATGTATGTCGTCCAAGTAGTGTATCAGCCTATTGAGAAGTTACGCTGCACATTTCTAAGTAAAACCTGCTCCATTGGAGCCCATGATCACACATATCAGATGAAATGAGCACCTGAACTTTATGAAGCAGCTAACTCTAGCTCCACACAGGAACTTGGCTCTGAACTTGATACATTGCAGTACAAAACCAAAAGTTCTACATTGTATAGGCAATTCAAGTCCTAAAAAATGAAATACAAAGCAGTTGATGTAATAAAAAAATGAACCAAAATTGGACTAAAACTGGGCAAAAATGAGGATATTTGAAAAATATTTCTGTTCCGTGGCTAATAAAATGTTTACCTAATTTATATCTGTCTAAATTAGCAATTATGATTTAGTTTCACATAAGATTCTCAACAGTGGACCGATTGACTTGCAACACTCTTCCCATCTAAACCCAATTTGTACTGCTCAGGAAACCTCCCAAGAAAGCCCCTATATAAAAGTGCAGACGGTCACCTTTTCTAGAAGCTGAACGATTTCACATCAGGAAGTTGTTACTGGTAGCTTGACAGAAGTCACTGGGATACCCCCAAAAAATGGAACAAAGAAGAAGAGTGCAGGAGATCAAGAGTTTTGCCCTAGCTCTATGAGCACCATGCCCAGGAGACCTGACAGCAGGTGATTACTCCATACATATAATTAAGGAAAAATTACCAGCCCAATCCATGCTTCAGCTCATCATTGGCTTAGCCTCCACTCTCTGGAACACATTGTAGCCGGTTTGTCCTATTTTGATCCCAAGCCATATGCTGGCCCACCATGCCTGGTTCAATTTGTGCATAGGCCTACACCAATTACTATCTATGCTTTACATCAGCTTGCTTTGTTGGTCTGCATCTTTTTCTAGCCAGGGATGAATCAACCCACAAAATCCACTAACCCACTTTTCTTCAAAGTAACTTATTTGAAGCTTTTAGCCCTGGCATTTGGATTGCTTCCTTGTCTTTACAATGATCCAAAAAAATACCCTAATGATATACACCAAAAGTATAATAGGCTGTGATATCTCAATCTCACCATTCCTAAGCCCATCATTGGGTTCCGTCAGGCTTGGACTATCCCCATCCTTCTCAGTCTACCCTACTGGACCATAAAAACCTGCACCACATGCCATCACTATATCGTTTTATTATTCTTTTTCCCCTAACCTGACTTCATAAAATAACCCCTCATATTTCCTCATAAAGGGATAAAGAATTCAAAAATAATGAGCTCCTAAAAAATGAGAAAAGAAGAATAAATTTGAAGGGAAGATATTCGGAAACTATAGATGGAACTTTCATTAAGCATACTCTATGTAAACATATTATCTTCTTCTATCTCTTTCTATCCTCCTTAGGGACATGCTCTATTGGAGGCTGTCTAGAAGGACAAAAAAAATCTAAGATCTTGGTAGATAAACCTGGTTGATGTAATTGTTTGAAATAATTTATTTTTTCAACCCTATTCTTGAGTAAAGAATGTCAGATCCAGGCAGAATATAGGGATCCAAAGTTAGCGATATGCATTGAGAGCTCAAGATACAAAACAAAACCTCAAGGGCCTATATCCCATCCATTTCCATCATCATAATATATTTCATCAATTATAAATTTATTTTTTCACTTTATTCTTCCATTTATACCACTTTTTTTTCCTTCTTGAGTGACTTTATCTCTTTAAAACCAACATTGATCTATATTTTCTGTATCTAAAAACTAAAAAATAAAAATATTACCCTGTCAAATCGACATTTTTCTACCATTTCTTGGGGGCTTGCCTTTGATTGCTAGTGTTTCCCACAAAATATGCATCTGTTAGTAGTGCCTACCAGCAGGTTGGACACACCCCTGCGGCAGCCTGCCTGTGTACCCATTGGATTAGTCACCCATACCCTTAACACCAAATGTTAAGCTAAAATTTATTATTATATTACATTAAATATCATAAATATATAAAATACTGTAAATATTATGAATTTTTAATATTACTTGTTTCACTCCGAGAAATGCATATATTTTTTGAAATTGAAATGATATAATATATTTCTCATTTATAAACCCTATTCCACTATCTTCAAAACTTGATAAATTTAGAATTAAATTCCTAACTCCTTGTGGATTGACCCCTTTATTTCCCTACCTTTATTATATGTAAAGATTTTTGGCTAAAATTATATTGAAAGGTGACTTAAGCATCCCTGAATTTGGACTTATAACATATAAAATATCGTTAAATAGGGATTAATAAAATTACATAAACTCATGTGGTGGGAACTAACATGTTTGATCATGTGTTCCACCTTTCTCCCTTAGTTCACATAACTTAATAGATGGCTTAAGTGCCTAATCTGCTGCTGCATCAGGGTCATAATGGTAACTGGTCTATGATTGGGTCTACCAAAGACCTTATAATAGATATGAACCAACTAGATCATTTATATACATCAATTTGGTCAAATAATTGATCCACTCTGCAGTGATTTTCACTAAGAGAGTGTGAATTAGTGAATATCCTTTGTATTTTATAATGAATGTAATTTCCTTCATATTTTATTTCACCTCATTTATTTATTTGGGAAATTTAGTTTGGAATCTAGGTTCTTGGATCCTAGCTGATCTTTTAATTTAATCTTGAG
The DNA here is from genome assembly GCF_029677425.1 of Wolffia australiana. Lineage (NCBI taxonomy): Eukaryota > Viridiplantae > Streptophyta > Magnoliopsida > Alismatales > Araceae > Wolffia > Wolffia australiana. Next base: position 1,884,909 of record NC_135840.1, read on the forward strand.
GAGTCTAATTAACTCCTGATGGTTAGTAGCAAATCACATTGTTCAATGCACATATATAACTTGTGATGCAAAGGCTCTCTTGTCTTATATCTTCACTCCTTTAGTGCTTGTTGTCTTCCTTGAACCCTCGGGTTCAGTTTACGAACCCTCCACTCTTCACCAAGATTCCCCTTTGGTGTGGTTTTTGTATGTTAAATCAAGCAGTTAGACTCACAACAACTGAGTTTCCCGAGTCAACTCATTGACATTTCTGAATTGAACTCACCTCCTTTAGAGTCAACCACATGACTCTTTGGAGTCGACACCACAACTATTTAGAGTCAACCATGAATTTATTGCACATATCCATTAAGTTAAAGAATCATGAAAACTAAAGCTAATTTAAGCCATATATATCAATGAACTGTCAAGAAATATCAGCGTAAAATAGCTTTGATGTACATATAAAAAATGGACGAAAAATTTATGTTACAATGCAGATATCACCAAATCAGTATTTTGAGTTGAGAGATACATGTTTAAAATCATATCAAACCATAAAATAGTTTTTTTCAAAGTAGTATACTAAACTTGGATTTATGATTGACTGACAACAGGGCAAATGTAAAAAGAAATTCAAATCCCAATTTCTGGTAGCTCAAAAATGACTCAACGGGTATATATAATTGAGTATCAAATATGGATGGAAGTTTCAAATTTCATTGATATACATCAAGATTAAGAATCAACCAGTTTGGTTCAAACTGTTTGGTTGAAGAAATTTTCATGTTTTAAAACCGTGGACATAGAATATTATCTATTTTGGAATTTTCATGAAAAGAAATCAAGCTATCTGAAAATAATATTGAGTAAATCTTCAGGTCAATATTTACCTTAATGAGTTGGAATTTTCATAGAAATCAATGTAACTTTCTAATCACAATATTTATCAACTTTAAAGTTGATGTTTCATAAAAACGAATACCATTTCAAAAACTTCTGATTAAAGAAACAAACATAAATAGTCAATATCAGTTATGTTTTTTTACTAGAGTAAAGAATTATAAAACCACATTTATTAGCATAAATTTCTTCACTAAGTTCAATAGTTATGAATTTTAGACAAATATTTTATGTAAATTTTATGCTCTATTTTTATTATTGATTTTAAAATATTTGAAATGCACAAATGATTTGATTTTAAGAATTAAAGTTCTATTTGAAGCCAAATTGAAAATCTAGTTATTGAAGTAATTTAAGAATTTTAAACATATGAAAACCATTTAGAGGATTCAACTATCATTTCTAACTACTCATGGAATTGATAAAATCAAATTTATGGTTAAAATTGTGCCTCTCCTGATTTGATTTTAATCAATAAATTTGATAAAAAAACACTCAGGTTATAATTTTAGGAAGAGTATGAGTATGGGTTGTCTCCACAGGGAACATTCCTTAGGGATTTAACTCTCTATAGATACTGATTTAAGTAGGATGGAAAATTATACATATATAGTAAGAGAGAGTGGTGAGATGATAGGGAGGTCCTAAGTATATAATGAAGACTTGACTGTAAATAGGAGAAGAAGTGGGCATGATGACGTGAGTAGAGTCGATGAAAATGAGGGAGAAAGATAGGCAAATATGTAAGGGGAAGACGGTAGATGTAGGAGACAAGTGAGAAGGGAGATGGAGGAAGATAGTGGTGTAGGGTTCATGATTTAAATAGAGGAGAGAACAGATGACGACATCATGGCACAGATAATGTGTGATGTAGATAATGGAGAGTGATGGATGGTGATGAGAAAGATTGTCTTGATCTAACTATTGTATGTGATGGAGATAAACCAACATATGGCAAGAGACTAACCTAAGATCCCCATGTTTCGCTTGGATCAGGGTAATATTATGATGTAGATTGGCCTCTCCTATTTGCCTTCTCCAAGCTCTCAAGACACTAAGAAAACCCTTGATGGACCTTCAAAACCTCACTCTCTTTCACCCTGCCTCTTTAGGAGGAATTGAGTTGAAAGATGTTTTTAACAAACATCAGGTCAATTTTTTTTAGATCTAACCATATGAATGGATAGAGAAGGTAATTAGAAAACTGTCCTCAAAATTTTAGCTCGATCGGTCTTATAGATCGTTGTATATCAAACTCAGAAATTGGAGAATTCCTGGCCATTGATTTAATTGATTTATTTCTCTCTCCTTGTCCTCTTCAGCACCATCACATCACATTTAGAGTTTTTTCTTCATGTTAGCATTAAATGTAATTATTGGCCATGATTCATCCGTATTATCTTCGATCAACGGCTCACATCGCAACACATATCCTTACATAAAAAGGAATGATAATATAACATTAAAAAATCATTATACTAATAATATTAATAATAATAACAATAAAAATACTAAAAACAACAACAATAATAATGATAATAATTAAGGGGGCTTGTGATGTGGCCGAGCGTCAGTGCGAGTGGCTCCATGTCTCTTGTGAGACATCAAGTCAGTGCCACACTTTTTGGCTGGTCAAAAGTGAAAGTCAAATAAAATAAGTCATATTTAGTTCTCATTTTCTTTGTCTCTACATCACTCTAATTGAAATTTAAATATTTCCCTTTTTCTGATTGGGCCACATGATCAATGTAATTAAAAAAATGATAACAAAAGAGTCAGTAATTAATGTCACTATGGAATCACTTATCGCGGTGCCATAAACATCAGAATAATAATGCATAAAATTTTATGCCAGTTAAAATATACATAAAATAGATTTGTGATTGACTTGATGACCACATCATATCCCTGACATCATATTTTATTGATTTTGGTGATAACCTAATCCTTCGTTTCTCAAAAATTACCTTTAAGTATGAAGAATCATGTTTAGACTCATTTGACTCTCAAGTAGTTTCTCATAGTTTTTTCAAAGCATGCCATTCTTGATGGAAATATATGTGGCTGGAAACTTAATTACACATTCATATCTCGTTGAGTGTTCATTAATATAATATCTCTTCCTGCTAAAGAGCACCCATGATATGTCTGTAGTGTCTCCAAACTAATGGTTATGGGATTAGCCAATCCAACTGATTCATGTCACAGTTGTGTAAGTGGTCCTTATATTAAAGACATCAAAGACATCCTGTGGATGGACATATGTACTTTAACTATTATCTATGAGTTCCAAATCACAAAATGTCTTCATTGCCTTGGGTGCATAAAAAAAGGTTTATGAAGATGGTTTTGTGGTCATGATGGAATTCTCCACCCTTGATATATGAGAAGACACTTCAAGAAGCTGACTGGATGAATTCATTGGCCAAGACAGTGGAATATTGGAGAAGAGTTATCTTATATTTTCAAACGCATCAATACTAACTCGAATGACTGATTAAGGTTTAACATTTGATCATACCCAAAGTCATCAGAAGCATAAAGCATATGAAGGAAACTCAACCTATCCATTGATTTCAAGTTAATGTGATGTTTTATTTTCTTGTCATTAAACATTAAATATATCTTAAAAACTCAAGTATATTAAATCCTTTACCTTCTCTTTAAACCAATCAAATACATAGTAAATAATCTCAATTTTTTGTAAAAACTCATTCTGATAACTTAATTCTAATTACCTACAGCATAAAAATATATATAAAATTTTTCTTGCAGAAAAAATAGGAATCCACACTTTTTTATTCTCGAAAGTTATAAATAACTTAACAAATATGGACCAAGTTATACATGTTACCATTGACCTTGTCATTTGGCTGGTCAAATAGAAGTCTGTAGATTAAAAGTATACTCTTTCACGGAGCATATGTTCATAGTGTTCTCTTCATGATTTGATTTCCAAAATCACTGTTAAAAGTCAAAGTTCCTCATAAAAATTAAATGATAAGTAAAATATGATTTTTTGATTGTCTTGCTAACGGTTTCCAATAAAATGAAATCAATTAAAATGGTTTAACAACTGCTTCATAAAGATATTGAGCACATTATCAATCATGGATAGTCATCCAAATACATTCTTCTTCAATTGGAATCAGTAAAGGGAAAGAAATGATAGGGCAAATAATGTAGAAAGATAATATGTAAGCCGAAGCATTCTTAGTCCAATAAGATGAAAGGAGAAGCATCCCTCAAATTTCTACCTTTCAACTTTTTAGTTGTTGGGAAGTTTATCATTGAAATAATTAATTTTTAACAAATAATTTGAAAGAATAAAATGTTATTAAATCCTGAGCAATCAAGGCTTCACTTTCCATTGAATAATGAAAATTTTAAGGCATTTTTTGGATTCATGTTTGCTTTTGTGATTGGGATGACAAAAGATTTATAGGATTGGTAGGGAATTGAGATCCAAAATCTATCCAATTTGTTTCCTCTCTGCCAACCAGGTTAGTATTAAACTTAAACATCCCACCATAAAACTTCATATCATGATCTAGATTAAAAACAACATAGATCAACTCCTTAAAAGTCCATATTTCTGCCACTACAATGTTTCAGAGTTCTAAGTGATTAAAAGATCACTAGTCCCCAGTTTTGTTCGATAAATTTGTTCAGATCCCTTCCTTGCACACTAATTCACTGTCCCTTCTGATTAAAAAATGGCAACCCAAATGGTTTAGAACTGATTGAATCTCCCAGTGGAGAACCTCATTTCATTGTTCTAAAAATTTAGATTATTTCGAGTTTGAGTGATAGATTTTACTATATCTTAAATGGCATTAATCCTGATATAGTCCATCAACAGGCATGGATCTCTCACAAATCCTTTGATCTGCAGTAAGTTAGGAGTCAATTAACATAGCTATTAGAGACCAAACTGAGAAAATAATATGCTCGAACAGCTTCACCAGAAATCTACCTACCTTCACTCATCTCTCTATGTTTAACCCTATATTATCACCATTACCCTTGCCTTATCCCACTTGATCTCGATGACTTGCTCACACATTACAATTCACACCCCCATGATCTAATATCCATATATTTTCACTCCACAGCACCCATTAACCTCTCTACCTGATCTTCATGATACCCACAAAAATACTCTTACCTCAACAATCTACTCTCAGCAAGCAATTAGCAGTCCAAAATCTCCACTTATCATTAACTCCAGTTATCATCAAACAGACCTATCTCTCACTATCTTCCCTAAATTTCAAACGTGTCCTCTCTCAACACACACACACACTCTCTCTATATATGTATGTATGTATATATATATCATCCATTAATCTCTCTCAAAAATACTCTACCTTGACAATCTGCTCACAGCAAGCAATTAACAGTCAAAAATCTCCCCTTATCTTCCCTAAATTTCAAACGTGTTCTCTTTCTCTCTCTCACTCACTCTCTCTCTCTCTCTCTATATATATATATATACATATACATATATATATATATATATTTGATACAAACCTGCATTCTGTCCTTCACGTGAAGGTTTGTTTTCCTTCAAAGATGCAAACACCTGGTGCAATACTACTCTCTCCTTCTATCCCCACCAAGAACAGCATACAGTAGCAATAGGGAATTCAGAGAACATGAATATGGAAATTAAGACAAAATCAGAAAGAACTATTAAGTCGAATGCCACACTAAACTTAGCCTCATGTATACATACAACCAAGTTGAATATCATACAACTATTTACAAATACAATTTGAAATTACCCCTGTTTCATTTTCTCCCTCTATTTTTATGCTCCATTTCATCATGGAGCAAGTGCAGATAGGAACTGCAGAGGGGAGATGAGAGAAGGGCATATTTGGCAAGAAATAAAGTCAACAAACCGCGCCAAGAACGCACCTGTAACGATGAGTTTATGGCGTGGCCCGCTGCTGCCTGCCTTGGACCGTTTGGGTGTTGGTCAATGCCTTCTTCTGCAGAGGCTTAAGGGCAGCCATGATTTCTGAGAAAGAAGGCCGAAGCTTCGGGTCCCTGCAAGCAAGCAATCAGAAATTTGATAGGTATGTGGGTTCATAAGTAGATACCGACAGACCGACATATGGACAGACGGACTGATGGACAGACGGATAGAAGGACAAACAGACAGACTTTTTTTTTTTGAAATAAGGATAGGGGAGATCACACAAAGTCGGTGACCTTCCCAGTGAGATAAAAATATAAACGATAAGTATATGAATGGCCTAAAAGGCCGGCCAGGGCCTTGGCCTTGGGATTTTACACCATGCAACAGTAAAACCCGCAGCCGCAATTTAGGACATATGAATGGACAGATCGACGGACAAGACAGACAGAGGAAAAGTATTGGAGCAAAAGGGTCTTCTAAGAAGGAGAGAGAAAGAGGAACTAACGTTTGCCAGCAGTTAATGATGATGTCAGCAATGGCAGGGTTCAAATCCTCGGGTATGTCGAGCTTGCGGCTTTGGAAGCCGACAGCGCCCACAACCTGCATGGGGTTCATTCCCCCCCAAGGCAGTTGCAGCGTACACAGCTCCCACAGTATCACCCCGAAGCTGTAAACGTCACACCTGTAAATTTCCAACAAAACAAATCAGTTATTAAAATATTATAAAGTACTCATTCTGATTCACCAGAACGTAAGGAAGAATATTTGAAAAAAAAAAGAGGAAAGGGGATTGGACTCTTACTTTTCATCCGAGGGTTCATTTCGTAGGACCTCTGGAGCCATCCACTCAGCCTAAGAAAGAAACGCAAATTTGATGAAAAGATTGCAATCGACAAATTTATGGATGGACATAGAGTTTCTAAGAAACAACCATGAATTTGAATAATGTTCAGCAAATATACTGTCTGAACAAGCTCAGCAAACTAAGGGAGAAGAAACAAAAGAAAAATGCATTCACCTAAAGAAATACAAGGGAAAAAGAGTAATCAGGGGCATATTGGTGAAGAGTAAAGGAAAGAGAAGGCTGCTCGGTGGCATTGTTTTCTGTGGCACAGAGGAACAAAAGGAGTATTGTGGCACGCTGGTTATTAATTCTACCAGCTTCCTCCTAAATACTACACACTTCCTCCATCTCCTATCAGGAAACATAACATAGGTCTATGCAATAACATGCCTAACGTTTCAATATATTTTTTTTGAAGAAAATCATACCGTTCTATTGTATTTGTGGTGATGGGATACTGTCCTTTAGAGAATAAAATAAAAACCAATTGTAATTATCTACGATTTGTCCTCTTTACAGAAAAGCAGCAATCAGCAAAAACGCATGTAAGCAAACAGAGGAGAGGGATACTACAAGGGCATAATATTTGCATTGGACAAGATGTAGATCCTGGCGAGGGCCCGTTCTTAAAACATAAGAAGAGCACTACTCCAAGACAACAATGGTAAAACTGGCTCTGATACTAAAATAGTTGGACCCAATCCCCTTAAGCACTCAGTGAAGGAAAACTTTCCACATTTCAAGGCAAATCGTTCAAGTTTTCAAACAAGGGAAATGGGGAATCGAAAGGGAAACACGAAAGGATAGAAAAGAGGGGCAGCCAGGAGTGAGGCCATGTTCCCCTCTGCTACACTGGCTAGCTGGAGGATCTACCAAGAATTGCAGGAGGATGTATGAAGACAGGAAGAGAATGTCTGGAGATCTGCCATGGACTCACATGCACACACTCAGGCTGTGTACATGGGACTGGAGATGCCAATTTGGGCTGCATCTATCCCTCTATCTATATTTGATGTTCTCTGACGAATTCCCAATCTGGGATCATACCCCTATTCCATGCCAAAAAGTCTCATTTTCTTTCAGATCACTAATAATATGGCTTACTTTTACAAAACAGAGGTGTTATGAAGTAGCACGTGTCAGTAACGTGCTACGTTAGGTGAGACAGAACAAGCCGTTGTACTTGAGTCTATGTATATATGTTTCTGTTCAATGCAATAGAAATGCGCCTTTTTCATTATTTTGTTTCTCAATCTTCTCTCGCTTGTCGATTGATAGGGAACTGACGAGGATTTATTGGGAAAAAAAGGAAGAAAAAGAGACATGCTCATGTCGCTCATGCACCAAGCGCCTCGGGTCAGACGCTGGAAGAGACGAGGGCGGCTAACAACCTATAAGGCGCAAGGGCGCACCGAACAAAGGAGGAGGAAGAGAAGACCTGGGTGTGGGGAGAGTCCCCGCGGAGCTACGAGAAGGGGGTGGGAGATCCTCTCGCCATCTCGCTGGAGACTTGCCGATCCAGCAGTCTATCTTTTCCATTGTTGCAGTTTATTTATCCGTGGACTTGGCATTTCTCTCATCGTCGATTTTCATCTCGGAACATTGTATTCTGGTAACGGACAACGCTAGAGCCGAGTTATCTCTTTCTGTAGAACGACCAGTGGGGCAAGTTTGCATCTATAACAAACGTTACATTTCAGGAACTCGGAATACCGTAACATCGATGCCTTAAGAGAATGCCTTGCCTCCATCTTTCTCTCTGTCTCCTCTATTTTTCTCTCTGTCTACAACCTAGCTGAAGCTCAGATCGGAATCCTAGCAAGAGGAAATGATGCAGTAAATATGAGCTTAGACGTCATGGCTGTAGGCCAGTATCACTAGACAAATAAAATGATAAGCACCCCTTGCACACTTATATGTCCAAGAAGAGAAAGGGAAACAGCCTTTCACCTGGGGAGTGACTCGCACGTGCAAGATTTTGAATAAGCCGGGTATGCAAATGGCCGGAAAAGAAGAGATAAAAAGGGGAGCGGCCGGCAAGAAGAGGGTATCGACAAAGTTGCAGAAACTCTAGGGCGACTCAGGAGATCCTCCCGCGTCCAGACCGCCGATCCGGCCGTCCACGTCTCGCCATCGAATATTCTACTCTGAGATACATTCTTCCAATTCCTCTCTCACCCTGCATTCTCTCTTTCCGCTGGATTGTTGGTGCTTCTTCTTGATGAATCTTATCCCCGGATGAATCTCTCCGTTGAATGTATGGATACTGTGTTTCATCGATCACAAGTGGAATAACTCAGAGGATTATGTTCATTGATTGAATCATTGTCAAGGTTCCTAACATAAAAGACATCCATTCTTTACCTGATTGATCACAGTGCTCAAGTTCTCGGTTTGAAGGCTCTCTCCGTAAGGAAAAAACCCATCTTTGGCAAACAGATCTTTGCACAAAAATCGTGGCATAAAGTATCGTGAAGCATTTGAAGATGTTGAATGTATATGTTAAAGATTGTAATTGGATCAGGCCCACTCGGATTATCCAATGGGCCTCATAAGGTATTACCCGATTGGCTTAAATGTCAAATCGGGTAAGTAACGGCTAGTAAAACTAGCCATTACAAGTAGCCGTTATGGCTGTACGATACAAGATCTGTATATAAGCCTTGAGAAAGATGAATAAAATGTTGTTCTTTGCTTTCTTCTCTTCTGTTTGTCTACTCTTCTCACCTCCTTCTCAAGTGCATCATTATTCATCCACAGAAGATATCCTTGAATTTTTTAAAGACTTCTAATCCCTATGTAATACATTTTTTCTAAAGATGGGGTTCAAAATCAAAGATATTAAATTCCGCCAAAAATGAGTGTATGCCGCTACATGTGGCAACCAAAGGTATTCTGATCCCCAGCTACAACATAACCACATCTAGCAAATGAAACGGAATCAGCTAGGGTAATGAGAATGTGCAGGATAGCTGACTTCCTAGCCATGGAAAACTTGCTCTTCGCAAAACAACTAGCATAACTGATCACAGGGATAGCAAATATCCTTTCACAACAACTTCCAAAACATGGTTTGCACCGCCAGACATGGGTTTGCACTGACCATGTAAGAGGAGAGCTTTGGCTCTCTTCACCTGTACCTTTGGGTGGTTACCACTTTGTCGGATGATCGCCTAAAATTATTTTTCAAAATAAAAAACATGGGTTTCCGCATGCATCCAAAAAATCTCCTTTCTGTGCGATGTCATATCCAGTACCCTCAAACCCAGAAGAGAGCATGTGTATAAGCAATTTTGGAGGCATAGTGTCAAATACTATTAGTTGTATGAAAAGTAAAATATCGATGGAATCTGTTTTCAAGAAGAGGGCCAACCCGAGTGTCATGTCATTGTTTTGAAAAAGCAAGCACTATCCTAAATTCTGGTAATATGAAACTAAGGATGGAAAAACCTCAAATATGGTTATATTTCGAGATCCCCTCTAATTAGAGAGATCGATCACTGTTGAATGACAAAATACTATCTCAACTAAGATAACCCTTGAATATTGCATAATCATGCAGGAAGTTTTTTTCTGAAAAACAATCATGCGGGAAATTATGCGTAGGAAATCCCAGGAAATACACTGGGCAAAAATTTAAATCAAAATTATGAGAGTAGTGAGGGTGTGACCACGCCATGGAAAGGGAATTGCCGTGGGATGATGGTGACTACGATAAGGAGGTTTAAATCAGGAATTCAGATTTAACTTAATCTTCTTTACCGTCTTCAAGGGAGGGCTAAATAGAGTTAAAGGGAAAGGGGAAAGTTATCCAAGCGACAAAAGAATAAAATTCCCCCTTTGGGCTAAATAGCTGAAGATGCCATTGGCGGGGTATACAATCATGTCAAATTTATAATGAAAGGAATATATTAGGAAGATGTGCTTTGGAAGTAGTAGCTCCCAAGTACTTGGATCACGTCAATATGTTAGGCATGCTCAAAATTAATTGTGGCATAATCTATTTTGCCAATTTAGAGCAGATGATATAGAGTGAACATATTTACCTTTTCTTAACAAGACCGCTTTATAGGCTGTGGGGTTTCTCCTCCTCTACTCTATATTCATTGCACTCACTTTTTCACCTACTGGATACCAACACAACACTTTCTGATGATTTGGAGCAAGGGGAAGGAGAGGGTGACCTACCGGCTTGACTTATCTTCATCCATTCATCTCCCTCTTCCCTTCCTTGTTTTAAAAGAGTGCAATCTAGAGGGATCCATACTCTTAAGGTTCAAGACATTCCAGGATAAGCTAGCTGATGACATGAAATGGACAGAATTTGATTAATACATGATGTGCCACAGACATGAAGACTCCATAGAGATGTTGGAACCTCCTTAAGATCGGATTTATGCAAACATAGTGTGACCTGATGGAAGAATAATTTGTACCGAACCATACAGAAAGAATGCTGGGGAGGATGATGATAAGGCGCTCCCTCGGACGTATGAAAGCAAAAGAAGGAAGGTTGCCACGTCACGTGACAGCCTGGAGCCAAGAAGTCCAATCGAATAAAGACGTTACGGAGAAAAATGAATAAAAGGAAGTTTTGGCCGAGGAGGGAGGGCACGTTGAAGAAAACGGTTTTGTGTCGACGTCGAGAGGAGCTCTCGAGGAGGGGGTGTTGCTGATTCGGCTCGCTTCTGATCGCCGGGGTCGATACGACCTTGTAGGCGGATATCTTTGAGTTCTTGTTATTTCTTCGTTGTTGGAACGTTTCAGGGCGGAAGTCCCTCATTTTTATTTGATCAACGATTCCTTCTTCCACGATCAACGTATTACTAGGCTACGTACACTGCATCTGGAGATCTCGAGAACTTCTCCAGCCATATTTCATCAGTCCGTGTTCAGAATATTTCTCCGAATTAAAGGGACATTATCAGATGACGACTGAGAAACCCTTGTTAAGTAAAGAAAAGCAAGGGATAGTCAGAAACAGGTAGGAGTAATGATGGGTCATGGGGGAAAAAGAATGTGACCACACCAACTGATTGCAAGTTAATGAGAAAATTCTTTGATATGGCTAGTAAATCAAATGGTCAATGATTAAGAGCCTTCAAATAAAATGATGATTGGAGATGGACAATGCTTACAGTTCCGGCCATTGATCTTGATGAGAGAAATGTACTGTGCTTAATCCGGGACAAACCAAAGTCACAAACCTGGGCATTATTCAAAAGATCAACCCTGGATAATAATAAAACAAGTAAAAGTTTTGACCGCAGCTCAAAATGCGCACCTTCACCACCCAGTTCTTGTCCACAAGGAGATTGGGAGACTTGAGATCCCCGTGAACGATCATTGGCGAACAGTTGTGCAAATAGTTCATCCCTCGAGCCTACCATCCAATGCAACATCACAAAATATAAGGAATAGTTTCTGAATGCCGTGTGGTTGTAAGTTTAGATGACAAAGAAGTTGAAAGGTTGTGTTTGAAAAGACATACAACATCAAGGGCCATTTTCAAGCGCCTTCTTTCATCCAGCTGATTGTTGGGCCTATGAATTAGCCTGAACAAACTACCTCTGGCAGACAATAAGAAAAGATTATTACATGGTAAAGATAAAATAGTCTGGAAACAGGACTGACATTATAGGAATCACTGGGGGCACTTCGGATTCGCCTGAGTGTCATATTTACACAGAAGGAAAAGAGAAACGAAGTGCCAAGAAAGTGTCATATTTTTTTCATAACGGAGACATATGAGGTGGCATAAGAACTGGAGAGGGAACATAATTATTAAATAATAATAAAATAATTTTTTTCCAAGATAAGACGGGCAAGGTTGAGATTTCTTGCTTAAGGGGAAAAAATTAGGATCACAAGTCCATGCCTATTAATTCCAAACGATTTAAATCTAAAGTGGATTATTTAAGAAACAGAAATTCTTTTGCAATCCAAAAATGAGCTCATATTTTTAGGTAGCTACATATTCGACCAGTCTTTCATTAGAGTATACTGCAATTAAAAATACTAAAAACTCATACCTGGGAAGGAACTCCGTGACTATTGAAAGGTTTGGTACACGAGTAACCGCTCCCATAAAGAGAACTACATTAGGATGGCGCAATCTTTTCATTATCTGGACCTACGAATGAGAAATAATCACCGTTAAGAATAATTTGGCGCACAAACCCAGGCAAAAGTTTTCAAGAAACATGGAAATCAGAAATATTAAATAAGATGACGCTATGAGACCTGATATTTATTTTTGTGTGATCTCCCCTATCCTTATTTCAAAAAAAATATACATCTAATAATCCGAAAGAAGAACAAATTCATTTGAAATTGGATTTAAGCAGCACGCATTTGGTGGATTTCCTCTTTCCTATCCATATTCTGGATTAGCATCACAATCACGTTGTATGGTATTTAAAATTAAGTGTAACACGAATCATATAACTCATCTTGATGTCTACAAAAATAATTCACAAAATACTAAGGAAAATGTAGACCAGATTATTTTTTCGAGAAGAAAAGTAGACCAGATCCATGCTTGGAACCATGGGACTGAAAAGATTGTCCCATGATTGATGGAATCTCGACAGATGAGTTAAGAGAAACACAAGAGATATAAGTGGGCCCTGACTGTCAGACATCTTTTGACATCAATAGAGATACATAACAAACAGGTCATAGGAAGACAGTAAGATCTTTAAAAATAAATGATCACAGGAAGAGTTCATTTAACGATAAGAAGGATACATGAAGCATAGAAGTTTCATGAACAATGAGACTAGCATATTATCAAGGTTTCCGCACAAAAAAAACTACAGGGAAGAACTGAATCAAACTGGTAAATATAAATTAAATATAAATCGCAGATTGGGAGGAAAAAATAAAATTGTTGGATGACGAAAAGTCAGCAAAAAACTTCAAGCAAACAGTAGTGAATTACTTCAGTTCTAAATTCGTCCAAGGCGTCCCCTGAAAGATCTTGCTGCAAAAACTTCTTTATGGCGACTTCCTAGGGACAATAAACAACAAAGAATTCTTTGAAAAAAAATAAACAAAGAATTATGTCATTAGACAGAAATAAATAAATTGGAAAATAATTTAACGGGAAAGTGCTCAGCAGGAGCAAATAAATAATGTTGTCTTTGTTTATCTCCCGAAGATAATCAATGAATACAAGTTTCTGAAAGCTAGGCTAATCACTTCACATCCGGAGAAATCATCAAGCCCAAAATCAGAATTAATGGACGAAAGACCTGAAAGGTGACATTGTCCTTCAAACATGTCTCTATGTTCAAAGATCATAGAAAAGAATGAAAGTATCAATCCCAGTCGAACAGACAATCCTAAGCAAAGGAGCTGTGAGAGGGTATCAACCATAATACTTCAAAGAAAATATAATAACTTATCAACCTCGTGATGCTTTTTGAATATCTGACATGAACTTTTGGTAATTCTGAAGGGTATAATCTGTATGATGACAAAATTCTTAACATCGGTGACTTCCACAACAGTAGCAAATTACTTGGACGAATCTGAGTATGTTCCTGGTATAAAGGCCGCAGACTTATCCGGAGAATGATTGTGCATTGTCGAAAATAACTTTTGGATAGCCAAAATGTGAAAGAACTAATAGACTGTCAAAGGGCGAGCCTTTATAAGAAAATACCATGCCAAGGAAAAGACAGTATTACCCCAATGGGGGGAAACAGTTAACCCTTAGTCCCAGAGTTATGTAAGTCATTTTATAGTCTTTGTTGAAGATATGGGCTTGCTGAAGATATGGGCTGAAGATACTGAATGGATCACGCTGAGGGAGAGAGTTATCGGGCTTCCTTTAAGCTCTTATCTGGCTCTATTAAGCCCATTAAGCATGGCTAACGGCGAGTCAAACAAGCCGTTAACTAGCCGTTCGAAAACTAGCCGTTCGAAAACTAGCCGTTAGAGGGCTAGTATAAAAAAAGATATGAACGATACTGTAATTACTGTTTTGGCTTGAATAAGTTTATTTCTCTCTTGCTTCTGCTCCATCTTGCTCAACAATCATCAAGAAAAGTCGACAGTCTTCTAACGGGGTAGATTTTCAGTCCCTCCTTCCTCTCTCTCTCCTCTAGATTTTATTTTTTTATTTATAATTTTGAGTCATAAATGTAACTTTTATCCTCAGTTTGCTTATTCTGAGACAAGAAGAAGTTGCGTATGACCATGGAAGAACTTGAAAATCTCATTCCAAATGGATTTGAATTGTCTTTCCTCATCCTTCTAATTCAGACACAACCAATGTTTTTTTATCAGTGACCATGCTTTATCCAAGTACACTGTGAGCAGTATATCATACTCCCCCCATTACAATTAAATACAGTGTGAACAGTCATCTTAAACAAGTCGAAATGGACCACACTTATATCACAGAATCTTTCCTCTAAATAAAAATCTGATGGTGTAATTTTTGGGATTGTTGATAAAACTCTCCACAAGGAAAGGTGAAGATGCACGAAAGTTGCATCGACATGAAAAATGAAACAGTAATTTTTTTTTTAAAAAATGAAACAGTAACTGCATGTTGGAAGAATGACCCATCAATGTAGGAAACAAAGGAAAACCCAGATATTTACAGATCCATCGACAAGGACATCGAATGATTCTTGAACATCCCAGAGTTAATTGTATGGGAAAATTATAACTGTGTAATAGACCCCGAGAGTAAAGCAGTTCACGCATAGACTTTTTGCGACATATTTGAAAGAAAATATCAATTCAGGGGTATAATAAGAAATAACGAAAATTTTAAACTTACTGTCCCATGTAACACTCCATGGAAAACCTCCCCGTAAGAACCTACAAAAATAATACAAGAGAATTAAAAATTACAAACAGGAAGAGAGCGCACAGCAACACATGGCTCAAATATCTGAAATGATAGAAATTATAAAGAAGAATACCTAGTCCAATCCGCTCTCCCACAGTCAAGTCCTCCCATAATATCTCAAATTCAGCTACATCATCAAGAGCAAAATCAGATTTGGTGCTTTCATTTCCAGTAGATCTGTCAGAATTTCTCTCAGCTTCATGATATGACTCAGCTGTATGACTTCCATGATCAAAACCGGCATCATACTCTTTCCTGGGAGTGCCATCTTCTTCCCCTGATTTCTGAATTGAACTGATCGGTGAACCACAAACAAGATTGAACGGTTCGTATTGCTTGCTGACCGCGGCAGTGGTTGCAGCCACCACAGCAGCAGTGGCTGTGGCGGCTGCTGCCATGGGAACCTCCAAAGGGTTGTCTGTGCTTGATTTAGCGACAGCAACAACCATAGAAGAGGCAACTACAGCTGCAGTTGCGGCAGCAGCTGCGACAGGCATTTTCTTAATCAATATTACTGGTGATGATGTAAGCTCAGCCGTTGTTTCAGATTGAGGAGAGGGGCAAACAACAGATAAATCCAGGGGTCGAGGGACACCTAAACCTTCAACGGGTTCAAGATGATCCACATGAAGCCTGGGGAAGACCTTTGATGGATTTAATTGGCCATTATTGTAAACAGATTGGCTCTGTTGCCTTTTTTCATCCTTTCCAGTCACTGATAATTCTTGCATATCAGAAGAGCTCATGACATCAGACGCTGTTGAATCTGACTGAAGAGGGCAAATTTCGGCAAACAGACTGGGCGGCGCCACAACCCCACTTTCCAGCAATACATCATGAAGCTTCTGAGCCAATTGTGGATTTTCTTTAGCGGCATCAATCATGTACTGTGATACGTCCTTCGCTTTCATCCTTCGAACAGTAGTGGAACTAATGCCTTCTGTCCAAGAAGGAGATCTCGCCAAAGAATATGTATGATTTTGTTTAGGGGTGGTTTTATGTGACGAGGCTTTGAGGTTACTAAAAGCATCAGACGAATGTTGAGCTTGCGCTGAATTTTTATCATGCAAACTTTTACTGGTTTCTTTTCTTTCAGGTTGTTCAATCTGATTACCAGTTTCCATTTTGGCGGCAACGGTTAATCTTCTTTTCAGTTTTTCATGCTCTTCCAAACAGCCAGGAGGCTCTGACATGCTGTCCACAACTGCGTATGAGGAACTAGATGGAGATAAACCTATTTCACCATCTCCACGAGTTATTACAGCATCAGATGGAATGAGAGTTCCTGGATCTGCCATAAGATCAACGATGTACTCCCTGCAATGAGAGGAAACATTATGTTCAAAACTGGAGTAATCGGTGATGCAGGCCATTAAAAACGTTATAATTTGAAATATTTACAAATGAAACGTGGTCACAGATTGATTGGAAGTAAACAGGGAAGCCAGACTAAAGACAGTCGCAAATATAATCCATTCAGGAAAGCCATCTCGAGGGTTAAATTAGTAGTAAAATTTTCATCTACTCGTTTATTGAAGGCTGCAAACCGGCCAGCATAGGTGATGATGTAGAAATCTATGTTGTGGCCAGTTATAACGCCTAACAAATCAGTTGTGGTTCTCTAATGCTGTTTTTTTTCTTGAAATATGGTTCTCTAATGCTGTTATCCCACGCCTTAGCATTGTTTGACCAACCAGTTCTACATCTTCCTTTGCGTTGGGAGGAAGCAAAAGCATTTGATCCAAAAGAAGTTTTTTAATTGAACACTCCATACATTAGGGCAATTTGGGCAACTACAGCAACCAAGACACCTTCGATTGATGTGAAAAGAATGGTTAATAGGGTTAGGCAAGTTTTGATGATGTTGACATGTGACATTTATGGTGATGTTCGATCACAGTTTGCTGATAACGTTATCGACATTAACAAGCATCACCCGTCGTCATCAACTGCCATTTTAGGTAGTCAACATCAAATCATCTAGGCTATTTGACATTAAGAATTAGGTTGGCTTTAGTGAGGATGACAATCTTTAACGAGAATTTACTAAATTGATAGCGGACAGAACCAACCGTCTGTGATAGTCAATACTAACTGTCAACAATGACCTCACCAACATCATTGTCATCATCCGCCAACCTACAATTGGCCAATGTCAACATCATTGTTTCAGTGTTGATGACATTTTGTTGGTGATTAATGAAGCCTAGTTGCAAACGTTACAAAAGCTAATATGGTGACCAAAAAAGGTTATACCTCCCATTATTCATCTTCACAATGTTGACGGTTCCGTCATCCGAACCTGTATAATACTGACCTTTCAATAATTGGCATGGAAGGCCCACACTGTCAGACAAGACCTGCAAAAATTTCCAGCTAAAATGAATACAAGTATCGCAGCAAGCAATCATTATGATACAAAAAATCGTAGATATCTTCCCTGTTCAGAAAATGATCAATTACTCAGGTACTGTGTTTATGCTGTCTACTACAGTAGCCAATGTTATCATTAATGTTTCTGCCCTAAAAATGGAATTAGTTTTTGCCTTTCATTTTAAAAAAATGTGCAACATATAAATAATGTAGACATTGATATTGTTGACTCTGAGAAAGATCAACTCCGAATCTCGATGGTCTACTATTTTGGTCTACTATTTTGCCGACGGAGATCTTGACCTTCCCAAGTAATTAGGGTTTGCAGAGTAAACAAAACTTGATGGTCTCAATGAAGTGGGAAACCCCACTCTACAAAGGACTACTCAACCCCGAATCCGGCTCTATTAGTCTCTAAGTAAAGTTTAAATGGGCCTTCTATGACGAGCCACATAGGAGTCACATAAGGGAACGTTAATAGGGATACACTAAAGGCGGTCCATTACTGTAGGCTGACAGCTTAAAATACCGAATCCAGAACTTTCTTAGGCAACAAGGAATCAGACAGGACAATTGATGGGGAATGTGCAAAAAAAATGAAAATCTAGAAGGATAAAAAGGACATTCTTTCAAACACAACACAATAGTAGACCAAATTTCTAAGATATGACTACCATATACAAGAACATGCACTCTCCGGAAATATTATCTTAATTACTCGCGTTTTTTCCATGTGGCGAACAGCTTTAATGACTAACTATTAACGTGTACCTCTAATCAATATTTAGATCATTAAGAAAGACAGACCGAATAGGCAAAATATATGCTCACTGAAATCTCTGAAATTGAGCAAGAAACTACCTTGAACATCAGAGCGCGATGTCGCGCTAGACCAGTCATCAGGAGACCAAGTGGCAATATTGTATTACCCAAACTGAGTCTCAGACGATTTCTCAGGTCCTTCCATTCTTGTGAAATGACTACTGTGTCCTTGACAGCACCACCCATATGCTCAGCAACCAAAATGGCAAGACTTCGGGCCAAGGTGCCATCTTCATGCTCTTTGCCGGCTGACCTAGATTCTAAAGCCAGCAGGAGTGCCTTGTTTTCGAGATTCAACAGATCAGTGTCACTTGCTCTGTTCACAATTATTGCTTCCCAGTCAATACAATCGGAATCAGGTATCTCTTGAAGATCCACGAGTGAGGGCATCCTTGTGGAACTTGATTCAGAAAAGATACCATATAGATCATAGAAACCATCCAGGATCTTGTCGTCATAGCTGAGAACGCTATAATTCTGAGAAGTATAGACAAATTTCGTGCGAAATATGTCAGAAACTTTTAATGACACGGGCTGATAGCCTCGTTTGTTGGTTTTTTTCTGGGTTCAGATTCAATCTTCTCTAGAATTGAAATCAGAATGAAAGGAGACTGCATAAAAACATCAAATTTTGAACAAAGAAAAGGAAAAAATAGCATCATAGATAAAAAGAGGAACATTACGCTTTGCAGAAGAGAATTACAACTATTTTCACTCTGTTTCTTTCATCATACTAAAATCATGAAACAGCGACCATCATGATTTGTCAATTTTT
Source organism: Wolffia australiana (assembly GCF_029677425.1). Taxonomy (NCBI): domain Eukaryota; kingdom Viridiplantae; phylum Streptophyta; class Magnoliopsida; order Alismatales; family Araceae; genus Wolffia; species Wolffia australiana. Next base: position 1,904,401 of record NC_135840.1, read on the forward strand.
TTACTATTTCTAACAGCTCAATTTAATTTTGGAATGTCAATTATTTTCTGTACATTAAAGTATTCATAGAAAGGAAAACAGCAAACATACAAGGATGGTCAAACATTAGGATTCAATTATATGCATGATTTCATTTTATCCTGACGCATACTACACTATACTACAGAATGAACAAGCACCGATTTAGGCATTATCAAACAGCTAAAAGTATCCAGGAAGAAAATGCATCGCTCCAATGTCTCTGCAACGGTGGAATGAGGACCCAATCAAATCATAGATATCTAAAAAACCTTTTTTCTGAATTATAATTCACCTGTTTCTGAATAAACTTTTCCCGTCGGTAGAAGTTAAAGCATCAGTGCAAAGAAAAACTGACTATGACCACTGAAATCAGAAGATGTAAAACAACACATTCACCTGTAGATTCCATAATACAATCAAAACCGAGGATTTCAAACTCCAAAACTGAGGAAAAATACTAACCCAGTATCTGTAAGCAACAATTTCTGCCGGTGTGTTCTCCAGAGGACAAGACCCAAGGCTGATTTGCTTCACAGCCTCGATCTGGACAGCCTCAGGATCTTCCTTCGCGCTCAATTCAAGGGCGAGCTGTATTTGATATGCTTCAACATCCAGATCATCACACTCCCGCGCACCAGAAACTCGTCCCGAGACTTTGTGTTCAAATCCTGGACCAGGATAATGGTAGCTGCGAGCACCTTCAACCTCCAAAGGTGAAGGAGGGCATGAAGATGAAGTATTATCCACGTTAGAGGATTCACCATGCCTGCTTTTAACAGAACTCAACCAATTTGAGAACCCCGAGAGAGGTCTTTGATCAGCTAGCATCTGGAAGCTACGGTGCACTGGCGACTGATTTCTACTACTTCTGCCTTCGCCGTCGCTGGAACAAGACGGAGCGTCGTCTGATTCGTTCTGCACGATGTGCAGCTTCTTGAGGATGTTCTTCATCTCCAAAATCCTTCCCTGCTATCTTCTCCTGTTCCCCATTCCCCTTGGTTTAAAAAGACAGACAAGGATTTGAAGAAAAGAGCAGATCTTTGCTGAGAAACTGGGCATGGTGAGCAGCATTCATTTACTCGGGGAAAGGACGGATCCGTTATTCCTCGAATTTCGATCTGATACGCAGATCTTTGAGGGGTAACCGACCATATGCAAAAGCGACAGAGATTCAATTTTCATTTCGTAAACAATGAATCCAGACGAGAATTCTTCAGCTTGGGGGAAGTAAGAATCCGTTCTGCCAAGAAAAGATATTGATTTAGATTCCATTTCTTGAAGTATGAATTCATAAGGGCATTCAGCTACCCGGGGAAGGATCTGTTCTACCAAGAAATTTAGATTCGAGTCTCATTTCATGATTAATGAATCTGGACGAGCATTCATCAGCTCGGGGGAATTAAGGATCCACTCTGCAAATAAATTTGACCTGATGCGCAGATCTTTCGCAGGGAAACCGACCCTATGGACACAAGACATTGATTCAAATCCCATTTCTTGAAGTACGAATTAATAAGACCATTCCACTACTCGGAGTAAGAAAGCATCAGTTCTAACGAGAAATTTAACCTGATACCCAGATCTTCGCGGGAAAACCGGTCATACGAACAATAGCCAGCGATCAAAATCCCATTTCATGAAGCACGAATTCAAAAGAGAAATCAACTAATCGGGGGAAAAAGGGATCGATTCTACCTCGAAATTGGACCTGATACTCATCCGGTGCCACTCTGATCGTTACACTGCACCAATTCTGAGCAAAATTAGGTCAAAAAAGAGCGATTCTTCTCTACATCTGGCAATCTACCGAGCAATAAGAAGCTGAGATCGAGCTCGAGGAGGCGGCGGCGATGGCGGCGGCGGCGGCGGCGGCGGCGGAGGAGGGCGGAGACGACGGGGCACTGACCTGGCCGTGAGATAAAAGCAAATATTTAAAGGGCCTTCTGGTCAGCAGTTAATAACGAACTTATTAGGGGGTTTTCTGATTTGACCCGGGGTTCTACGCTTCACGCTGATTGGTTGAAATCATTGAGGATGACGTCAGCCTTTTTCAGTGGGCCCTACGGGGCGAATTTCCAACCGCCCCAAACCCCTAGAACCGCCCAAAACCGCTCGGTGACATGACAAACGGACGGGACGGTTTTTTCGTCTCCAGTACAGGCAAACAGTCCCGTCCAGTGCCTACTTTTATATCTTTCTCTATCCCTATGTCTATCTATATTTCTATATCTATCTTTATCTCTGTCATTTTCTCTATCTATCTATATCTATCTATATATCTATCTCTATCTCTATCTCTATCTCTATCTCTATCTCTATCCTTATCTTTATCTCTCTCTCTCTATATCTATCTCGCATCCCCATCCCCGACAATCGTGCACTAAACACGCAGGTGCCCCAAGTGCCTGTTGATGACCAAAAAATTCACTACATTTAATGCCAAAAAATATGTCTTGAATGTGTTCTGAATTCCTGACCTCTAATTTTTAAAAAAATATAGATTAAATAATTGACCTGTTGTTGGCCTACACCCACATGAGTCATTTATTTAATTTATATACTTATATTTATAACCGATCAGAATCGCTCCTTAATTCTGACCCAGACCTTAGGCAGTGGGCAAAAATTAGAACTGCACCACGCATCGACCACACAACCGCCCAATTGTCTTTGGGATCGAACCACTATCGCACGAGGACTGTCAAGAGCGGGGCTATTTTGGTCAGTAATTATCCACGAGTGATGGGATGTGGGCCCGGGCTCTGTTTACATCCCCAGTTTCTCTATTCCTGTGGCTAGTAAATATCATCATAATGTCATATATTAGATTTTATTAACAAGATTAAGGTAGATTAGCCGCAACAATTACTTTTGATTAATGTCCACTGCCCTTTCTGAGCTTCAAATATTACTCTATCATTTGGGCGAGAAATTTGAAAAAATAATTTGATGAATGTTGTAGTGGCAATCTCCATCTAATTATTTGCATTCCTTTAAATAGTTTCATGAAACCATAATTTTTTCTGAAAATATTTTTTTTGAAATTTACTTTTTTCCAAAAAATCTTAGCACACTTGTTCCTATTTAATGGTCCAGACAAAATTTATAATTTTTTTATCAACTTTTTGCCCTTCATGTATCTCTAGAAGAACTGCACCTCCATCTATATTAAAAAAAGTCAGCTATAAGTGTAGCGTGATCAGCAATTTGTTCATCATGTTTAGCCCTAATGATTAGCTCCATTATATTGGAGAAATTCCATAAAAAACTTGGTCTACATATTCAGAGGCAATTTCCATTTTTCGTTTATTTTAATAGTTGGGAAACAAAAATTATTAGAGTAAACTTAGGAATCTCAGCCCAACTGTTTTTCTTGGTCTTGTCAAATTTAAGACAAGCCACTCAACTGACATACCAACATTCAACTAAGTGTAGATCACTCATCGTTTTCTACTGTGACTGTGAGCTTGGGAGCACTCATCACATTCAACAAGCTCCAATATTTGAGATAAATTTCTACAGTAATAGTCTATGGATGTAATGGCCACTTCTATTTGTTTTTTTTCTTTCAGTACATAGCTTAACAAAACCACATTTTGTTTGAAGAAGCATAGCAACCTGATCCAGACTCGACTATTGTGCAAATATATTTTCATTAATACTCATTTCGCCGTATCTTTATCATTAGAGGACATGATACTTCATGAAAATTCCAAAATCAAATATAATTATCCCAAATAGTTTATTTCTACCAGGACATAAATGTGAAAAAAAAGTATGCACTGGCATCATTGCTTGCCTCTAACAAGTTAACTATCTAATGTAATATCATCCTCTAGATCATCCAAAGAAAATTTGCTCATTATAAAAATCATCAATCAAAAAAGCTAGTTTAAAATCCATTAAGATTGTCCTTGGGGTTTTATGCTAAAAAATCAAGTTCTTTAGGATAGACACTTTTTACCCTTGATGTTTAGAACTTGTCTGGACTAATTCAACTTGAAGTTGGCCAATGTTGCATAATCAAGGGCCAAGTGCACAAAGAAACTCTGCTTTCAGAAGTCTAAATCTCCTCCAAGCAAGATTCATAACACTCATCAAGATGCCAAAGTAATGTGATCAAATCTAGATGTTCTTATTGGAATATGAGGGCCAATTTGACGGAAACGGATAGAGAGAGAGATGTAAGGGAGATGATTGATCAAAAGGTAGTGAAAGGAATTGTTGGAGAGGGAGAGATGGAAGGGAGATGACTGATTAATAGGGATTGATAGAGAGAGGGATGGAAGGGAGATGATTGATTAGGGGGGAGTGAAAGGGATGGAGAGAGAGGGAGATGGAAGGGAGATGACTGATTAATGGGGATTGAGAGAGAGAGAGATTGAAGAGAGAAGATTGATTAAGGGGTAGTGAAAGGGATTGATAGAGAGAGAGATGGAAGGGAGATGACTGATTAATACGGATTGATAGAGAGAGGGATGGAAGGGAGATGATTGATTAAGGGGTAGTGAAAGGGATTGATAGAGAGAGAGATGGAAGGGAGATGACTGATTAATAGGGATTGATAGAGAGAGGGATGGAAGGGAGATGGTTGATTAAGGGGTAGTGAAAGGGATTGATAGAGAGAGATATCGAAGGGAGATGACTGATTAATAGGGATCGATAGAGAGAGAGATGGAAGGGAGATGATTGACTAATAGGTAACGAAAGGGATCAACTCGAGGGAGAAAATTGGATATATGCTGATGGGAAACCATACCAGAGAGAGGGGATTAATGATCAGCCATTTGCCAATTCTCCTTCAACATCATACAAAGTTGAAATGACCATAATAAGACTTAATTACAAAAAATAGCAGAAGAAAAAGGGTCGTCTGATTCAACCAATTAAAAGGCTTTTTACAAGAACAAGATACATGGTAATGGGTTGAGGTGTGCCCAGAAGACATCCTCAACCTGCGCCTCAAGAATATTTAAATGCATCGGCAGAGAACTATTGAATAATATCAAGGAACTACATGTTCTCCAAAGTAGTACCATCATATAAGATAACACAAGGCCCCTCTATGTTCGTGTTCATCGAAATTTCTGGCTATTAATGTTCAAATCAGAGGGGGTTGACCATGGATACTTCATGGATGGGTCTCTTGGAAATTTCCTGAAGTTCAGAAACGGCGCCCAGAGTAGCAATCTTTGCAAATCAAAATAGTAGTGTATCAGTTTACCAAGAAAATCAATTAATGGCTACAGAATCTCACTCCACTCTCTATGATCAGCTTCCCAGGTAGGGAAAGTATATGCATCAGAAAATTTTAAAAAAATAAACAAAATCTCACTCCAGTGCGACAGATGTTAACCGCCCCAATAACGCGAGAGATGAGTGCCCCAACTCTAAATAATTCTTTTTTTGACTGAATCACAACTCTAAATAATACAACCAAAATCCCGTAATCCATTTCTTTTCTTGCATTTGGTTGAAATCATTATGAACAAAAAAAGCAATATGAAAATTTTACTTCAGAACTCAACTTTCCAAATATCGAGTGATGAATTATGCAGTTCTAAATAATATAACCAAAATTCAGTAATTCCTTTTCTTCTACGATTTGATTGAAAGGACGATGAACAAGAAAAGAAATCAATGTCTTCTTAAATAGGAAGGAATGGCCAAACAGATTGAAAGAGAATTAAGAAATGGTTTTATATATTATGTACTGAGATATTTTAAAAATATTGTTCATAATTTAAAGTCATGGAAGCAGAGGCTCACCCGGGGAAGAAAATGAAGACAAGCATGAACTGAAGATACATCTCAAAGAATTTGCGCTTATACCACCGGAGCCTCATCCAGTTCATCAGCACTGGCTGCATTTTTTAAACAGCTCAAGAACATCAGAAAACTCAGATCAGAAACAATCTCCCCAAATTAAGATTTAGTTCCTCAAGAACTAACCGGCACCACAAGAAAGTAAAAGAAGGCGACAATAGCAGACTGTATCAGGGTCGAGGTGAGATCATCATCGAAGTTATTATTACTCCCAGTGACAGCTAAAGCCGGTTGCGCAATCTGGAAGCTTAAGAGTTTATAGATATCACCAGGAAATCATCAACAAAGGGATGACATGATGTTCTTACAGAAGCCATCAGAGCTCCACAATGTAGCAGAAGACCGGAAAATCTCTGGGCATCATTCTTTTCCGAGATCACCTGGAATCAAAAATTAAAAATCAGTACTTCAAGAACACGAACACGAACAAGAACAAGAACAATAACAATAACGAGAACAAGAACAAGAACAATAACGAGAAAAATAACGAGAACAAGAGCAAGAACAAGAAGGTTAGGGATTCACCGGATCTGGGTCTTGAGCGCGGAGTGCAAGGGGGAGAAAGACGAGTCTTGCTTGGAGAGAGGTGCTTTGCTTGAAGAGGCCATTCGGGGAGGGAAAAAATCGCAGATTGCGAGAAGGGCAACGATGAAATGGAGAAGGGGACACCGCTGCCGCCGCATGGGCCGGCGGCAGAGCTGAAAATCTCATCATTTTTGCTCAGAATTGCCTCTCCAAAGCCAAGGAAGAACAGCCACCCCTCTCCCTCTTATCTGGACTTGAGTGGCCTGGAGATGGGTGCTAATTCCACAGAAAAAAATATTTTTTATAATTTTTGCTTTGGGAAATTTTTAGTACACATCAAGAAAACAAGATTGAGTGACATATTTCATTTTTAAAATTTCTGATAAAGTTCAGGAATAGTTCTCAATCCATGAATTTAGTGATACTAGCAAGGCTAACTAGATGGGTGTCTCATTTGATAAGTGACTGACTCTAATTAACACAGTATATTTATGACTACACTAGGTTTATTTTTACCCTTGGTTTTGCTAAGCCAATTTGCCTTTATTTAAGTATTCTTTATCAAATGTTCATAGAGTGATAGAATGATTTTCTCAATCTAGTGTAGTCTTAAATATACTGTGTTAATAAGAATTAGTCATTAAGAATTCTGTAATAACAGTATAGTTTATAATGATGCAAACACTAATCGGCCTCAAATGTGTACTAACTTGCCTATACGAATGTTGGCTACCAAAATTAGTTTATGCATGGTTTCTACTGACATAAGATGCACTATACACTAACATCGTTTATGAAAATAGATTAGATGCATGTTTTGATTGGGAAATATAAACATTCTATCTTCTATTGTACACCACATTTTGATGAATTTATCAATTGACAGTTCAGTATTTATCTTGAATTATTTCAACAATCTTTGCTGTAAACTGTAGCATACTATGTTAGTTCTTGTTATGTCTCGAATGATGGCATAAATGAAAATATGATTACTTCAAGGGTTAAATGAATCCACAAACATGAATGATAAACTGAAAAGCGTACTTTATCATTTTTGTAAGGCTGTATTGTGAGCCCTAACAATCTCAATAGAAAGTCGTCCCTTGCTAGCTTGCAGTGATCAGGATTGGTTGAATTTGTGATTGAGATATTCTTTAAGAATTTTTCATTTCTCAAGAAATCCATACCACAAATATGTCCTCCATCAGAGCCCTGTGAAAGAAAATACATTTATTCTTAGTTGGAACAGCATATATTTGTTTCTTAGAGATCACGATCAATCTGTGTTGAAACAAGCCAAATTTCAAGACTGCACTCTTTCAAATACTTGTTCTCAAGATTATGGGCTTTCCCTAAAAGTAATTTTTTTCTGAAAAATGATCCTGGACTAAATAGATAACACCATCTGAACTGGGCATCCGAATATATTCAAGAACCATATTTATTTATTAAAAGAAAATACAGCTAATTCGTTTTTCGATATCCATCAGTTACATATCATAAAGATAAAAATAAATATTATTTGCTCTGCACCATTTTCTGATATCACTCTGCTTTGTCAACTGATTGTTTAAATTTTGAAAATGTAAATCAAATTATTGAGTTCTGAATAAAATGTAAATCAAATTACTGATTGTTTAAATTTTGTAATATTTTAGAAAACAAGAAAAAATTTCCATTTCTGAACTGATTCTTCAACTTCAACAGAACAATAATAAAAATCTGAATCAGTTTTGGCTAATATTCCAAAATTTTAAATTTTAAGTTAGTTTTTTTTCTGGTTCATATTTTCAATTTTTATTCAAATATGCAATGCATTATCTTACAACTTGAGGTGGAAAATTGTACAAGCTGAATATTTTTTATCTGAGACAACAGATTATAACTGCCGTCTGATGATTATTAATGTGTAATATGAGAATTCAATCTCAGATGTAAAACCTATTGCAACTGAATTTACTATGCTCTACTCTTTAATGGATTACCGCAGAATAAAAGTTTTGCCAAAATTTAGAGGTCCTTCAAATTTTAAGAGCAAGTTATCTGCTACTAAAGATCTATTTCATTTTAATTTAAATATTTATCACATGAATTTTACTAAGTGATTTAATATCTTGAGATATCACATATCTGATCTCAAAATTCTATAGTTAATCTTGCTATTAAGTGGTGTCTTCAAATATTTACTAATTTGGAACTAGTTTGTGGGGCAAAGAGAAATGGATGATTTATCCCATACTGAATATAATTACTCTATCTTAAAATCCTGAAATTACTCCTTTCAAATGATAACTTATCTTGAAGTATTATTGCTGCGAAATTGAATTTTCTTATTGAGACTAACCTAAAGAGATGAGAGATCTTGGATGAGCTGAGGAGAGAAAGGTGAAGTCAATATTTTCACCATGGAGACCTGAGTGGAGGTGTAGTTGAGGTCTACCATGATAATAAGAGTAAAATTGGAACTATTGCTTGAATATGTACTTGGGCTCACAACCGTGGAAGTCAGTTGACATTGACTAAATGTGAGCCTCCGTCGGATACCAAGGGTATGTAAAATCTAGCTACAAGCTTGAGCCAGTTGATGCCTAACTGTATACTAGTAGTGGTGAGTGAGGACCCATAAATAGGGTACTGTGATATTACATACAAGAGTAATCTACTCCCCTAACACATAAAAATGATTGTCTCATTTACATCCCTATACCTCCTTCTCTAGATATAATAACTTATAATTACATAATTAATCATCAAACTAAAAAAAAATGAATATAAATTTACATTACCTTATTCAACACCCCATTAGGTGTTTACTATCCTATAAACTAATATTAGAGTATATCAGTAGGATGAGTACAGCCTTCTCTACGATCAAATAATCATGTGTACTTTCCAATAATATTATTACATGGAACTATCAAGGCCAAATCATATAAAGGTTACAAACTTGTTGATATTTTATAAACGGGGTTTTATCTCTTTATAAAGTTTTATTTTCAGTATTTATGTAAGTAATTGTACCAACATTATACACAATGCTATGAAGTTGGGGAATATATTTTTCCAATATTTGGGAGATATTTTAAAATAATTTATGCGACTTGAATTAGTTTACATAAAACATCACTCCTGGAGCACAATATTAATAAATAAGCATACGACCCACTATTTAGGAACCAAAACCTTGGCTACAAACATTTTAAATATAAATTTGTTAAAATTCTCACTGTGTAAATTTGGTAATGAGTATCATGTTAATGATGTCAAAAGTTCAAATCCCTTTGATATTTTCATCCAAAATCTTCCATAATTTAACTATAACAATCATGGTTTCATTTTTTATTTAGTTTTAGAAATGAGATATTATTATTTCATGGACTGAAATGTGTTTCACTTAATAGAGGATTTATTGATCATGTCATGCTATATTTTGTATTTATGTCCAAATTTACATAATTTTTCTTTGATTGATTGAATTTAAAAGAATGATATAATTATGTGTAATAGGACTTAAAATGTATAATTGATTTTAAGTACTTAATTAAATAGGAAACAATGTAGTATTGTTGGCCCATTTAGTTGTTTGATGATCAAGGGTATATATGATTGTAATTTATGATTTGATGAAGTGGTAAAACCTTAAGGCTTCATTAATAATGAAGATGATACATGTGTGTAAAAAAGGAGTTCAGATATATAGAGTTAGTGGGAGTGCGATCACTTTGATAATCCTTTATGTAGATTACATTTGACTTATTAGGAATGATGTAGAGAAAAAATCCTCAATAATTGCATTGCTATCAAAGAATTTCTCTAAGAAGTATTTGGGAGAAACAACCTACACATTAAGAATATGTATTCATTATAGATGGATAAATGAAGTTTCTAAGATTGTAACAATCCATTAGAGTAGAAATGAAATTCAAAACATCTGGAAGTGAGAATTTCAAGAGTTCTTGTAATTCCAACACACTGAGTTTAGATATATATGAATCATTCGTTGAGTTATTTGGTAGATAAAGTTAATATATTTTGTAAGAAAAAATTATAACAGACTGCCACCATAGCTACAGCTTTTGCTTATGAGGAGAATGTGTGATTAAAGAATTTCATCACCAATTCTGATCCTAGATCTTATCCCATTTTTATGTGACACCATTTTTTTACCATTGCACAAGGAAAGTATTGTGGTTTCATTAGAAGATAAAAAACATTCTAAGATGTTTTCCCTTCATTAGGGAGATCCTTGCAATATTATATATCATGATGTGAAGGGTTCCATTAACAAAATTTAAAACAAATCAGATGACGAAGTCATTACCTTAACATTATTTGAGCCTCACTTGAACACAATGGTATTTTTATCTTGGAAATATAAGCTTATATCCCAGCAAGAAATCGATGGAATCATATAGCATATAAGAAAATCCAGCATCTGTGTCTGCATATAATCAAATTCTTCATTATGCATGTGAGATACTTATAATTAAGTCCAATGATATATGTAATGAAAAAAAATTTATGATGAGATCTTATTACCGTTATCACTTATATTCCTATTCATATGATAATCATGATGGACATCAACATAGATAGATGGAATGACACTATTTACTCTTCATATGATGATAATGGTTGAGCTCATTACCATTTGTGTAGAGATAATAATGACACATAATAGGTGCTCTTTAGCGAAAGACAACTTTGATTCATGTCATGGTTTTTGTAAGTGGTCATTATAGATGGAAAATTGGATTTTGAGTATGACCTACGAGCCCCTAATCATGATATTTAAAATAATCTTGCCTTGGATGTGAGAAAAAAAGCACACAAAATTGATGTTGTTGTAAAGCTAGTATAAGAGGTAAAAACTTCAAGAAGATGATGCAATGAAGTTTTTACAAAAGACAGTGGAAACATCACTAAGATTTTTAATTTTTTTTCCCAATTTATAATTCCCAACAAGGATGGGAAATTAGGGTTTGATAGTTAATAACGCCCAAAGTCATGGATTTTATATGGCCAGCAAGCCAATCACACTGCCATACCATTATAAGTTAATTAAAATAATTATTTATTCATTATTATTATCATGTGATGTTTATCAGAAGTCCCTGGATACATCGAATGAATTAGTAAATTATAATGAGAGCATAATGATCATTCATTAGTCTCCAAATGTGTATTTTTCAAGATTCTTCTTTAAGTATACTTTAGATGAACAATGAACTATACGGGACGTACTACCTCATCCTACTTATATGAAAAGTAAGACAGATCATGTGGATATTAGTGCAGATCATGTCCATACAATGGTTACTCTTTCAGAAAGAGTTTCCTGAATTCATCCCTAGGAATCCCTAAATTATATCATATCTAAACATCAATCAAGTTGATTTGTGTAATGGTTGTATAATTAGTCCTTTTACCTATGACATTTTGTGTTGGGAGGCTATATTTTTAATATCGTTTATGATAAGCCTAAAAATGCACGTAAATATGTCGTTGATTTTGGATTTAGACTTATACAATAAAATTTTTAATTTCCCTTAAATACTAAATATGGAATATAGAGCAAGTAAGGGGTCGAACCACAGGGAGGCAGCAAGTGAGAATTTTATCCAATTTCAATGAATTAATTCAAAGATGAATTAATTTTGCAACGAATAAATCTTAATTATGCTTAATAATGTTTTTAATTAATCAAAATCAAGTAAGACTTAATTTTGATTTTAAATTTTTCGGTCAGAAAGCTCAAGATAGGAATATTTCAATTTTAAAATCAGATTAATTCAGATTATTAATTTCCCAATTATTATAAAATGTTAAGACAATTATTATGAATTAAAATTGGGAATTAAATAATCAAGAAAGGGATTTTTAAATTGGACTTCAAGATGGATGAATTTTCGAATCAAATTTTATTTTTAGGTTTTTATATATTAAATTAAATTCCTAAACAATAAAAATTGAAATCTAGAGAGAGAAAGTAGACAAATTAACCTAGAGAGAGAAAGTGAAGAATTTGGGGAAAAGATGAATTCCAACCCTAAATTAAAAATCTAATGATTCAGGAATGTTCTAAATTGATTTAGAATTAAGGATAAAAAATCAGATCTTCAATCGGAATCAAAATGAAGTGCTAATTTCATTCTTTTTTTTTTTTAATGGCAAAAATCACGGTGCCGGGTACGTCCAACCCTGGGGTTATGCCTGTAGTCCGATCCAGCCGTGCCTTGGATGCCACCCAAGGGGTTTTTATTTGTAGAGTGTAGTGTTTTTCAATGTTTGTGGGCATGGATCGAGTATATATATCCCAATTACACTCGGATCCCACTTGTCCACGCCCATAGTTAGGGAAAAGAAAAGATACATGAGTGATACCTCGCGGACGCTCGAGGAAGTGTGTTCGTCGTCGTTTCTCCGGAGCGGTTCCACGAGGTCATTGTAGCGCTTGGTGGCGCTCTAGTCGGTGTGGTTCTTCGTCGTCTTCGTCATGTGTGCTCGGAGTGGGCGGAGTGGCGCTCTAGTCGAGGCGGGCGCGGTCCACGCCTCGTACCCCAGCGCTCCAGGCGATCCTCCAATCCCGCGGGCCAGGCGTCGCGAGGAGGCGGCATATGCGGAGGGAGGGCAAGCCAAGACGATCGAGCCGATGACATCCTCGGGCCATGGGCGGAAGCTCCTGCCAAGAATAGAAAAGAGTGGAGTGGGTGCGAGCGTGTACCGCATGGTTGGCGAGGGCATCAGCTGTCTGGTTTCCCTCTCTCAGCTGATGACGAAAGCACGCGATACGCGAGCGGCACCGCATGATGTCGTTCCACCCTCGACGTAGTCGCCACTAGGAGCATGTGCCTGCACGAAACATATCAACTAATATCTGTGAGTCCGATTCCATGACGATATTATGAAGGTTCCATTCCTCACAGAGGAGGAGACCATCACGTATCGCCATAGCCTCGACTACTGTATTAGTTTGTACGCCATAAAAAGAAGAGAAGGCAAGAAGGAGGCTCCCTGTGTGATCGCGGAGGACACCTCCACCCCTTGCTAGCCCTGGGTTCCCTTTCGCCGCACCATCCACATTCAATTTGAGAAAGCCTACTGGCGGTGGGAGCCAATAAACTACTCGATACTGGATGTGGGTAGCGAGGGGGGTCACCGGGATGCCAATAGAGCGGAGGAGGTTGCATGCAAGTGGTGATCGGCTGTCTCGCGGTGTGAGGAGAGGCTGAATGCGTCGAAGCCACAGCTGAACTCGACGCTTGATGTCCTCAGCTCGCATAGGTGTACCTGCAAAACGAGATGAATTTCTCCCTTTCCAAATCTCCCATAGAAGATAAGCTATGGTGATGGGGAGGATGGGGCTCCGTGTAGAGCGAGTTGGCGAGAGGATAAACTTGCTGAAACACTCAGACGGTGTCAAAGGACAAAGACAGTCGGTGATGAGACGCCAGCAGTCCACTGCTGTCTCACTATGGAAGAAGAGATGATCTATCGTCTCTGTGCGCGGGAGAGTGGGGCAGCATTGGCAGTGCGAACTAAGAGAACAGCCTATCCGAGCCACTCGGTCGTCAGTCGGGAGGCCTCGGTGGAGGAGTCTCCAAAGGAAAAAGGAGACACGTGTATGGATCATCGGATGCCAAATGCGCTGACCCCAGTGCTGTGATGGAGATTTCACACGGAAATGCTCCCACGAGAAACGACACGTGTATGCTCCCTGGGGTGTGAGTGTCCAGATGGCACAATCAAGACTAAGGTTAAGAGGGGTAGTCTGGACCTCGGATAAAGTGGCCAAGGGAAGGCCGTGCTGCTCCCATAGGTGTGGTGTGTTGCTTCTAAGCAACTGGGCCACTGTGAGGTGCACACTGTGTGGTACGAACTGAGGATGAGAGGCGAGCGCCACATCAGCATGCCAGGTATCATACCAAGCGCTAATGTCGCCTCGGTCGATGTGCCAACAGGTCACGTGACTCATCTCAAGCCAGTGGCGTTGCCATGTCCGCCATCGCTTGGTGCCCTGAATATCAAGCTCGCGTTGGGCCCATTCTTTGTATTTAGCTAAGATGAAACTCCCCAATGGGGAGTGGGTGGTACGCATATGCCATACCAGTTTCTTTTGAAGCATGTCTTGGACATCTGAGAGGCGTCTGATCCCTAGACCCCCTTCGAGCGTCGGCCAACACACTTTCTCCCAAGAAACCCAATGGTGACGTCGCTCCCCCTCGAAATGACCAGACCATAGGAAGCGTGCACATAGGCGTTCGACAGAGCGGAGAACCGTAAGTGATAGTGAGTGGACCGCCAAAATGTGTAGCGGGATACTCATGAGGACATGTCGTATCAGTTGGATGCGGCCTCCAGGGGAGAGGAAACATAGTTTCCATCCCTCCAGTTTCTTCCTTAGCTTGCCTAGCACGACATCAAAATAATGATGACGAGCAGGGCCAAGGAAGATAGGGCATCCAAGGTAGTCGAATGGAAGCTGTCCTCGTGAGTATCGTGTGGAGTGCTGAATGATCTCAGAGCACCTCATAGTGGTGGACGGGCCCACAATAAAGCTGCTCTTCGAAGCGTTGACGAGTTGGCCGGAGGCTTGCTCGTACGCTGTAAGGACACTCATAAATTTCTTGATGGATTTTTTAGATCCATTAAGGAACATGATGGCATCATCAACAAATAAGGAGTGAGAGATGATCAGGCAACCCCTCTTTGTAAAGTACGGTTGGATGAGGCCTTGGTTGATCGCCCGTGTGAGCGATCGGCTAAAGACCTCCTCCATCAATATAAAGAGGATGGGTGAGATAGGGTCACCTTGCCTGAGTCCCCGCGTAGCCGTGAAAAAGCCAGTAGAATTTCCATCCATCAAGAGGGAGAAGTGATTCTCCCTGATGCAAGCATCGACCAGTGCGATGAAAGCATCCGTGAATCTGAAGCGGCGCAACACTTCGAGGAGGAAGTTCCACTCAACTCGATCAAAGGCTTTCTCCATATCAAGCTTGATGATGACGTTAGAGCCCAGAATATGAGTGTCTATCGACTGGGCTAGCTTGTGTACTAGTGTGATGCTGTCATGGATCTGTCGACCCTTGACAAAGCCACACTGTTCTGGCAAGATAAGTCTATCAAGGAAGCGTCCAAGTCGGTTTGTAATGATCTTTGATGCAACTTTATAGCATACATTACAAAGACTGATCGGACGAAAGTCACGGAAGGAAGTGGGGATAAGCGCCAAAAAAGTGGATTTCCAACTCTTTGCGAAGACTTTACGTTGGAACGCTTCCTTGATAGCTAGGACCAAGTCGGTGCCTACCACATCCCAGCACGCCGTATAGAATTCTGTAGTGAAGCCATCGGGTCATGGGGCTTTGTTACGGCCCAAGGAGAACACTACCTCTTTGATCTCCGCGCGCGTCGGGGTAGCTAGCAAAAGTGCATTTTCCTGGTTGGTCACTAAGGGGGGGATGGAGGTGAGAATATCCTCGCTCATAACAGTGGGCTGCGAGGAGAGGAGGGAGTGATAGTACTCCACGCCTGCACCTGCTAGCTGGATAGGGTCCTGGCCATGCGTCTCGAGGAGGGTCGTATAGTTCGGGCGGGCTCTGTGACGGATCGAGGCGTGAAAGAAACGTGTGTTCCTATCACCCTCTCGCAGCCATTGGATGCGCGATTTTTGGAGATAAAAAATCTCCTATCGTTGCATAGCATCCTCTAGCTGCTCTCTAAGTCGTAGTTGTCGCTCCCCCATGTCATCTGTCTAGCACTCCTGTAGGTGTCGGTCGACATCAACCAATTTTCGTTTAAGCTCCTCTACTGGGGAATGGACGTGTCCAAAGACATGGCGGTTCCACCATTTGAGGTGGAACTTGAGGTTGCGCAGACGGTAACTAAATTTTTTCATAGGTGACGTAGAAATGGAACTGTGCCAATGACTACGTACATATCTATGGAAATCACTATGCTCTAACCACAGGTTTGGAAGCGAAATGGGGGGCGGCGGATCCGATGACTCGAATCCGAGAGGAGGAGAATCGGTGTGTGGTCCGAGTAAAGTCTCAGAAGGAACTCTACCGTGAGAGTGCACTGCATCAATGCGGAGCTATTCGTGAAACAACGGTCAAGCCGTTCGTATATACGCGCATCCGCTTGGCGTTCATTGCACCAAGTCCACTTCTCCCCGGTGGTAGGGGGTTCCACTAATGAAGTGTTGTGAATAAAATCATTGAAGGCTTGCATATAGCGTAGCCGAGGAGGGCGGCCCCCTTTGCGCTCGCTAATGTCTCGTATGCAATTGAAATCTCCGGCTATAAACCAAGGGAGTTCAACTAGCTGCGAGTGAGAGTGAATATGGCGGGCGAGTTCTTCCCAGAGGGCCTCCTGCTCAGTGTGTCTATGCGGAGCATACACAATGGTAAGTAGATAAGGCTTTGGGGAGCATAGCACGTCAAAAGTGACGTATTGTGTTCCTTCGGCAAAGAGTGCGATCGAATAATCTCGCTTCCAAAGAAGCCAGAGTTTATTTGATGGATGGCAGTAAGCATGATCCATCCCAAGTTTCCTCGTGATGGTTGGGGATTGATCCGATGTAAGCATCGGCTCTAGTAGCCCCACGATGCCTAATCTATGCTTAGTAATAAGGGTAAGTAGATGGGTTTGGGTGAGAGGGTTACCTATCCCTCTACAGTTCCAAACAAGACTTGGAATCATAAGTCTATCGGCTCGCGTGACGCACTCGAGATCGGGTGTAGTACGTGCGGCGTGAAGGTGGGGGTGATGCATGTGAACGGCGTCTCGAGCCAGGAGGGATATCCACATCCGAGTCCTCAGAGAGGGAAATATAATCCTCCATGCCGGTGGAATCCCGACCGCTAGTACTACTAGCACTGTCCTCCGAGCTAGTGAAAGGGGCTTGACAGTTTGTAAAGCGTTCCACTTGTTCAGAAGGAATATGCGATGGGTGGAGGGCGGGTGTGGGGGGGAAGGACGTGGAGGGTGTGGAGGGGTGAGGGAGGGGGCGGGAGCGGGTGCGGATGGTGAGCGGGCGGGAACGGGTGCGGGGCCGGTAGTGGGGATGGCGGGAGCGGGTGCGGGAGGGGTGGTGGGGATGAGTGCGGGGGGTGATGTAGGGGGGGTGGGATGGATGCGGGAGCAAGGTGGGAAGAAGAAGAGGGGTTGTGTGTGGGAGTGTAGGAAGGACGTGGTGAGGGGGAGGATAGCGAGGCGATAGGTGTGGCAGAAGAAGGCGTGGGGAGCGGGGCAGGTGATCGAGGAGGGGCGATAGATCGGGTGGGGGAAGAGGTGATGCTAGCCTCGGGGCCATCGGGGACCATCAGTAGGGCGAAAGAGTTCGAGGTCCGCATGTCCTCGCTAACCTCCTTACCCTTGCTGGAGGAGGGAACTCTAGTGCGTGATGGGGATTTGGGGCGCTTCTCAGTACCCTTCCTCACCCACTGGGAAGTGGCAGGGGCAGGCTTAGCCATTGGGGGCTTGGTGGGCCTGCTGGGTCGTGGGGGCGGGGGTGGTGCAACAGTGGGCTGCACCGATGTAACCACAGGTCGAGAACCTGGAGGCGGTTTCGCGCGTCACCCTTGGGTGTCGGAGATAGCGGCTGCAATATAATCATCGTAGGCCAAGGACGGGAGGTATTCCTCCTCCGTGGTGGTGGTTTGTGTCACCTTTTGGCGACATGTATGTAGGGTGTGTCCTAAGACAATGCAGTGTGTGCAAAACCGCGGGAGGTTTTCATATACTACTGTCTGCCGGATCATCTCATCCCCATTTCGGATCAGTATCATGCGGTGTAGAGGGGCGAGAAGATCGACCTCGACACATACCCGGGCATATCCAGGACGGCTAAAAAGTTGGGCATCTTTGTCCGCTCGTATGAAAGTGCCGACCGTACTAGCTAGAGATTCTAAAACCCCGGGTGTAAACAAATGTGGTCGCAGGCCAGGAAAGCCTATCCACACTGGGACGGAATGGGGAGAAACATCACATGAGTTCCCTGACTGCTCGGCCACCCAGCGAAAGGTATGCATCGTGGAGTCCTTGATCGTCCATGTCGTACGGCTCCAGGCCCATCGAAAGTCATCCTCTAGCTTGAAGCGAATGAGTACACTCCGATGATTCCGTGCTCCAATGACCACCGATCCAAGGAAGTTGTCGGGTGCTGCGTATACTCTCGTGATGTCATCGATGAGCGGCCGCTTCGTCGCGAACCGCCCTATCAGCATGTAGGCAAACGGCGCTGCCATACGTGTTACCTCCTCCTTGGAGAAGGTAACCAAGCGAACACCCTTTGTGTCAATATAACCCCTAGGGGGGATCGAGTTATCATAAAGAGGGGGAAGAGTAGGCTTTGGGAGTGAGGTAGTGGGTGGTGTATGTGTGACGCCCGCCACCCTCGCTGCCCAAGTCATACTCGGGAGTGATTCTATACCGTTAGTAGTGACCGGCTTGGGGGCCTCGTTCACCGGGCTAGGGTGGACATGGTCTCTCGGGTCCGGACGATGTGAAGGTGTGGAGGTGAATGCGGTACCATGGTTGACCAAATCACTCTGTTGGTCAACGCTGTCCATAGTATCAAAACGATCGTCCCGCCTCAAGTTAGCTGGTTGGTCAACGCTGACCGGTTGGTCAATAGTAGCATCGTGATCGGTGGTGATCATTTTTGCAACGTTAACCGTGTGGTCAATAATGACCGCTTGGTTAACGTTGACCATTTGGTCAACATTGACTGTTTGGTCAAAGTTGACCCTTTGGTCAACATTCCCCGGTTGGTCGATTGGGTTGACGTTGACCATTGGGTTGACGTTGACCGTCTGGCCGACATTGACCGAGTGGTCGACGTTTACCGTTTGGGCCGCATTGACCATTTGGTCGACATTGACTGTTTGATCAACATTGACCGTTGGGTCGACGTTGTCCATTTTGTCAACGTTGACCGCATGGTCAACGTGGACCATGTGGTCAGTGGTGACCGAGGGGTCGGTAGGGATCGGATGGTCGGCGGCCGACCGGTTGACTCGGTTGACGTTGGCCGAGTTGGTCGGTTAACTCGGTCGATGTTGGCCAAGTTGACCGGTTGACTCGGTCGACGAGGGGCTGAGTCAACCCGGTCGATTCGGTCAATGATGACCGAGTTGACTCGGTCCCGCGTGACCTGATCGAATGGGTCGACCGGGTCATTCCTGACCAGGTTGACTCGTTGATGAGTCACCGAGTCGACCGGGTCAAGTCGGTCGTTCGCGACCCGGTCGACTCAGCTAGTAGATGCCGAGTCGATCAGATCGACTCGGCCTTTACTGGAACGTTGGGCGCGTGCTGAGACATCCCAGTCGACAGAGTCGACTGGGATTGACTCAGGTGACGTGGCGTTCAGGCTGCGGGGGTGGTGGGTACCCGAAGACGTGGCTGCATCGCAGCCTTCTCTCGGGTGGTCTCTCGGTAGATCGGACGGAAGAGATAGGTGAGAATGGTCAAAAATATCAGGCGACGATGACGAGGATAGGGCATTTAATGCTTTTTTGTCGTCTAACAGAGTGGAATAGTAAAAAAAGTTGGGCGGCGTTGGCGGTAACTTGACCGCCAACGGTCCAATTTTTTGAACTACTGGGATGTCCACCGTGGGTCCACCATCCGGACCGTCCGTGGTGCGACACCTGTCGACACCAACGGTCTGGTTAAGTGGACAAATTTCACCCGCCGTAATGATGGTGGACGACGGCGCAAGAACGGGAAGTTTTTAGGTTTTTTTTAAATTCGCTTTTTTTTTGTTTTTTGTTTTTTCCCTGTCGTTAAATCCATCCAGGCTGTCGCTATCGACGGCGTGGATGGACACACGTGGGATAATATCCAGACAACCCACAGCTGAGGTGTTAAGCACGTCAGATGTGGGGCTCAGCTGGTCCCGCTGGCTGCTTGACGTGCGTGACACGTCAGGCGGCCAGCTAGGATCCGCCGCTGACTCAGCGGCCCGCATGGGATTGCGGGCCGCGCTCTTCATTTTTTCTGATTTTTTCGGCGAACGATGAATAAAACGAAGATTTCACATGAAAAAAATATACGAAATGTAAAACTGAACGTACCTTAAGATTCTTCGTCCCGAGACGAACAATTAAAACTGAACGTTCAAATTTTGAAAAATAAAAATCGGAAATGAAAAATTACCTTTGTAGTTCAAATTTCTCCAGAACGAGCTATACTGATCCGTTTGAGGCGATCTTTGAGTCTATTCCAATGGTACCAGTTTCAGCTCGATCCGAGTTCAGACGCAAAGAAGATGCTTGGGAATACCATCATGGTAGTTGACATGGATCCATTGCCACCTACACATTGAACCTCTTTTCCTTAACCCAATAAACTTCTAGGGCATGTACATTTCGCCCATGCCTTGGCGTTTTAGAATCGTTCAAGAAGAAGATTGAAATACAAATAAAAAACTTACAACTTTGAGTGCAGAATCAAGAACTGTTGACTTCCAAAGCATCCCTTGTGTCCTTCTTGGCCAAATCCTTGGAGAGAGCTTCAAAAAGTCATTTTCACCCATTATCAGACCTCCATTTAAAGATCCAACCGTCTGGATTGTAGAGGGAGAAAGGAAGAACCTACCCTCAAAATTTCAGCCCAATCGGACATCTAGATCTCTAGATATTGGCATTTTACTATTGATAAATCTAGACCGTCGGATTTAATTTATCTCTCCTCCAACAAGTTCGGAAATGGCATCTCCTGATTGGCCGCCACATTATTTCCTCATTTTCCCACGTTTTGGATTGCGATCTGACATATGGTTGTCCGCGTCCGCCGCCACAATCATTGGAGATTATTCCTTCTTTTTAAATGGCCAGGAAAAAGCCACGTCACCCTGAAATAAAATAATAGAAAAAACAAAAGACTCTCCCTCTTTTTTTATATATATTTTTAATCGTACAGCCGCATTATTTGACCCACGTGCGCCATCGGTAGCCGCAATTTTTGACTTGTCTTTCAATAAAAAAAAACGGCGGTGAGCTTATCGTTTAATTTTTTTTATTGATTTACGGCGTCGATTTCCGCGTGTACGCAGAAAATCGACGCTGTAAAGCATCGATTCCTAAAAGAAATGTCGGTTAGCGCGTGCATGGCACGCGCTAACGACTCTCTCTATATATATATATATATATATATATATATATATATATATATATATATATATAAACGTTTGGTTGCCTTGTGTGCCACATAGATTATTTATGATCTATAATTGGTTCGTTATGGCATCGCGATTTGCGATGCCATAATGAGCCAATAACGCTCATTCTCTCTCTCTCTCTATTCTTATTTAAATAAATACATCCATTTATTCGCCCGAATTTCGGGCGAATGACGTGGATGCCCCTTGGTAAATATTTAAATATATTATAAATGCCCAATAAATTAAATATGTAAAAATCATTTCTTGGCTATATAATGATAAAAAAATTATATAAAAATATGGAAAAATTCCTTAAAAATTAGGAAAACCAAGTATTTAAGGCCCTGAAAGAATTATTTATTCACTGAAATGAGGTTAAATTCCATGTAAAAATGATAAAAAATTAGAAATGATAATAAAATCAAAGTATAAGTCATTTATCTTTATTTTATATGATAACATGCAAATATAGTCATTAAAACACATAAATATAATGTAAAATTCATCCATTAATGATGTTAATTTGCAAGTTATCAGAGTCCCTAGTCAAAATATTCAAATCAATCTTAACTCAGACATATCAAGAATAATTTGAAGTTATTGATTGGTAAGATGGGATTGTCCATCCTCAGTATATAAGGAGATTGACTCAAAGAAGAAGATTCATTACAATCTTAGCCCAGATAGTGGAGATCTAAGGGAAGGCATTATGTAATGAACTTGATTACACACTAATGCCAACTGGAATAACAGATTAGGGTTAGATGAAAAACCATACCCTAACACATTCAAGAGTCTTGCACAGAAGAATGATTTTGCATATATGGAAACTGACAATGGTAAATGTTTCATGATAGAGTTCAATCACTCACTACTATGTATCTTCTAGAGCACGAGGTGTACCTTCTTACCCTAAGGATGGAAACTTAGCCTATTGATTGTATTAAATCAATTCTTATTTGATTTATCTTTATGTTTATATAGTTAATTAATAAGGTTGACCAATAAATGTTTTGTAGGCTATTAAAATTATTGATTGGACTCATAAATGGGCCTAGAAGGTTATACACATAAGATCTGTGGACTTTTCGGGTAAATGGTTAAATAATGGTCCCGATCATAAATGATAAGGACTTTTATGGAATGTCTTTCAATAGGTATATATAAAGGGGGCACCTAAAAGGCCAGATAGACTTGGGTGCCCCCTCCCCCCTTCCTTCTCTTCTTCATATATTGAGTGAGTCTTGATGGTGAGAAGGCCTACTAGATCTTCAAGGAGCATTGGAGAAACTGAAGAGTGGATGCAAAAAAGCATGGATTGTTTGGATACACCTATAGGTCAAGCACATGAATGACTTGAATAAAATCTCATTCGGAGCAAGTAAAGAGTGGAACAAGTTCATCTCAAGGTAATAATATCACAATCGATGTTTTGGCTCAACGTTTATATGATCAATCATTGATGTTTTAGTCAATTGTTTAAATTTTATTTACATTAATTATGTTGCATTTTATGGTTTATATGATGAATGAAGCCCTAAGAAAACCCAACATTAAATCATTCTAGGAATGTCACACAGATGAGGGATTATATATATAGGTAAACCAATGACATAAAATTTCTATTAAAGGATTGATGAACCCCTTGTACCTTCAAGAGCAATGGTGTACCTTAGCACCTCCCATGTTGGCAATTCGACCAATGGAATGTGTTAAATTGATCAGAAATTAGTTGATCCGTATGTTAGATGGCATTAATTAGTTGGGTACGCCCATTAAGAGTTACTAAGTTTAGAGAGTCATTATCTCGACTGATACATGGGCCTAGAGGGTCACACACATAAGGTTCATTAGACATCAAGTAGTCTACTCAAGTTTTATGAATTTATGAAAAAAACCTTGTAATTAAAAAAAGACACTAATTCCTAAAAGATAAATATCAATGCAAAAATTATAAAATATGATTCATTTTTTATTCCACTGTGTGATTCTCATCTCAGACGATTAATCATGATGGAACCTAGCAAAGAGAAAGGAAATATTATAAGAGTACAAAGTCGAAAGTTCTTTATCTCTCTCTCTCTCTCTCTGATTTCATGAAGTCAGTTACTTACAAAAATGAGATTTATTATCAGTTTAGGCATTTTAGTGATGAAATTGTTGGGTTCTAAAGGCCTTGACATGGATGAATAAGTGGAAACATTCTACAGCGGAAGCATTGAACGGAATCATAACGGCATTTATAAAATCATTGAAATGAAGTACCTTTGCACGGATTTGCATCCGTGATTTCTTCAATCCCGAAGTGAGACAAGTCGAGGTGCTCAAGTGTGCAGCCTCTAGATGTATCCACGCGATCCTCGGCACGTTGAATATCCTCCTCATTGATGAGCCCCATTCCACCTCCACCGTCGTCGTTATGTCGTTCCGATCGCATCGGGCATGGAGAGGGGTGTTGGGAGAGGGGAGAAGAAGGGGAAAGCCCCTGAACAATTCAGGCCTTGGTCGATTTTGTTCAAGGCCTTCCCCTATTTATACTAAGTGGGTATTTTTCATAAAAACCCCCAAAACTTAAGTACATCTTTCGACGTCCAAAAGACCATTTGCGTGTGACCCTCTAGGCCCATGTATCAGTCTAGTTAATGACTCCACTGGCCACTAACCTTTATTGGCCTTCCAAATTAATTAAATATATCAACATATAGATTAATTAGTGTCGGATCGATTTAACCCAATCAATAGGTCGAGTCTCCAACATGTGGGGTGCCAAACTACACCTTGTGCTCTAAAAGATACAAAGGAGTGTATATCGACTCACTCATGGAACCTGTATGTATTATCCCTCATACATTGGATGCTCCTTGGACAACTTAGGTTATGGTCAACTGTCAAACCCTAATCGGTCATCTGAGTTAGTACTAATGCATTTGGAAATCATTAGATAACTCTTCTCTGATATTTCACTGCCTTGGCCAAGGACTTCATCGCATCATCTTCCTTGAGTTGTCACCTCTTATACCGAGGGTGGATGATCCCATCTTGACCACTCAATCATCTTCGTGAACTTCTTGATGTATCTGAACTAAGACTGTTTAGAATCCCATGACTTGTTGGCCATTGTCAAAGTACAACCGCCCATCCACAAATTGCCTTTGGTGTCTCAAGTCTAAGGACCACTTACACAACCATGAAGTGAATTGACCTGATTGACAATTAAATATAACACCATTTAGGAATTTGTACGGATCAATTCAGTGAACTCTTTCCACTAAAGAGCATCCACTATCTATCCTTAGTGTCTCCACACCAATGGCTACGCGACCAGCCATACTCATCATATGAGTGAGGCTAGATAGCGCTATTCTATCCGGATACTTTGATGTCCTTCGTGAGTATCCTTTGAATATGAATGTTTAGAATACATGCTTAAAGACTAGTGATCTCTGAATTATGATCTCATCATAATTCACTAAGTCCGATTATGTATTCATGGACTTCATTATAAGCATCACACGTGGACTATAATGAATATGTTGTATTAATGAATATGGAATGAGATGTGAAATGTGTGATTGGCTTGCCAGCCACATATATTTCCATCAGAAATAATACACGCTATCATTTATCTGATTTTAAAATTTTGTATTAGTCGTGCACACACATATTATTTCCAATTTCATATTATTTTAAGATGAGGAGATATATAATGTCATCCAGAAATTTGAGTTAGGTATTATTTTTGATTTTTTGAGTCACTATAATTTTTTGTTGGAAGTTTTCAGATTTTTCAACTTCATGTTTACAAATAAGTGTATTTAGTAAGTAAGAACATTTAATTTAACTAGGGTTTTTCATTATTTCAAGAATAATGGGCTAATTCTTGTGGTTTAATGTAGTAGGTTGCATTGGCATGATGATAGAATTCTGTAGTAAAGATGGTCAAATGACCGCACATATTTAACCAAAGGTAAAGGGCAAAGGGTTTGTGACATGATTGACAAGGACCATGCATGTCACGCCTCCTTAAGAGTACAATAATCTCACAATCAAATCAATTCCTATATTCAAAATGTCCCCCTCCTTTATTCTTTCTCGATGATAGGGTCTAACTATTTTTGACCTTTAAAAAATGTACACCAATGTAGTGTGTGTTCTTATGTTCTTTAAGAAACAATCAAGTGAATGCACTAATTCGTAAATCGATAATATGAGGAAGATAATTAGGATTGAGTCAATGATTATACATGCAAAAGATAGGTTATCAAAAACCACCAAGTTAGTTTTTTAAATAATGCATTTTAAATATGTCCAAATTAATCAATTCCATTCATATTCATTATTATCAATGTGCATATTTGTAATTATGTCTATGAATATGCAAAATAGTAACCAAATTATAGAAAGATCATACTATAATGATTACACATTTATGAATGAGTGTCCAAAGCATTCCTGGTTGCAGGATATTTGTGTAACCATGTTTTCATACCCTGAGAGGTAATGGGTAAAATTTAAGTTGATAGTTGACCAAAGTGATATGTATAAATCCATGGATGGTATAATACCAAAAGAACTGGGCTGATTCATGCAATTAACTCTTTTGCCTCGGTAGCATAAATATCATAAAGAAAAGCTTCTAATGGTGTTTAATAGTTGACCATGCCTTAAGTTACCCAAGGAGTATTGCATAGTTGACAAACTATACAAAGGGATTGCTTTAATAAATTTTACTTTGAGGTACAAAATGTAGCCTAGCCCCTCATGTTTTGGTGTCTCGACCTATTTATAGGAGCACAAATATCTATTAAAAATATCTATAATCTTTTTTATAACGTATGTTAGATGTTGTTAATGATATGTAATGATTGTCCAAAGTATACTCATGCATCACACACACCAGGTTCAGTGGACATCATATAAATTACTTAAGTAGATGAGTTAATCTGAAATGATTCACACTGTGGAAATTCAAAAAGTATCAAAACAAAAATTAAAATGAAAGAAATCATTGCATCACCTAATGAATTTTGGAGGATTCAAATTTGCAATCAAATAATTCCTTGATTTAGTCTCTTTGAGAATATCTTCTATACTCCTTGAACAAGAACGCGTGATATTTGTGAAGATCTTCTCACCATATCACTTACATACAAATAGCGGGAGAGTACTCTAGAAGAGAAGGGAGAAGTGTGAGCACCTAAAGACTTCATGGGTGAGATTTTTTTGGGGCTTCCCCTATTGATTAGTAGGAAATTTTATGAAACAGCTGAATTCAAGTTTATCTCCTAACATCTAATAAACCTTTTGCGTGT
The DNA here is from genome assembly GCF_029677425.1 of Wolffia australiana. NCBI lineage: Eukaryota > Viridiplantae > Streptophyta > Magnoliopsida > Alismatales > Araceae > Wolffia > Wolffia australiana. The sequence goes on from NC_135840.1 coordinate 1,931,257, forward strand.
GACCCTATTGGTCCATGTACTAGACTAGATAATAACTCAAAAAATCCCAATAACTTATTATTACCAAAAATTAATTAATTAACTATACATAACGTACATACTAATTAATCATGAGTTGATTTAACCAGATCAATTGGTCGAGTTGCTTGCATGTGAGGGTCCTAGCTACACCATGTTCTTTAGAAGGTGCAAAGGACTATGTGAACTATTTCATAGAACCTTATTGTTACCGGTTATCGTGCATGTACAATCCATCATTTTCACTAGACTCCCCGCATGGATTTAGGTATGTAAAACCATAAAACCCTATACAATCATTCTACCTTTTACTGATGGGTGAATAAATCACCAGAGAACAAAATTTTTTGATATTTGAAATACTTTGTCCTTGGATTTAGCTAAATTGTGTTCCTTGACTCAATCTCCTCTTATACCGAGGGAAGATAACCTCGCCTTGAGAAAAAAAAACTTCGTGGACTTGTTGCTGCATCGATGCTAAGTATATATGGAATACCATGATTAGGTACTTGTAGGTCATACTCAAATCAGAATCATCTGTCCACTAGATGTCTTTGGTGTCTCCATCTAATGACCACTTACACAACCATGACATGAACCAACATGATTGATAGTTAGGAATAAAAGCATTTGGGGATTTATACAGATGACCCATCCTCAATTAACTGTACTTCTTTTCCATAATGATCACCCACTATCTATCATTTATGTCTCCACACTAACAGCTACAGGATCCACCATACTTGTCATATGATTGAGACTTGATAGTGATATTCTATCTTTGAAGTATCCTTTATACAGGAATATTTATAACACACATTTAAAGATTAGTCATAAGTGTATTATGATCTCATCAAAATTTTGTTATTCACTTCATGTATTCATGGACTTCATTAATAATATCAAACAAGAATAATGATCAATATGACTTTATTTCAATGAACTTAAAATAAGGCATAAATGTGATACGCTTGTCAGCCATCAAAATCCATCAAAAGACCCATGAAACCCACTCCTTGAGCTCCACCACCTCTCTCCTCTCCTTTGGTACCCTTATCCCAGGGCATGACGGTGAATGGAGGGAAGATATGTAATGATCTGTGATACTACTAATCAGGAATAAGAAGAGATCTACCACGCCAAGGGCTGTCTAGGTGTTTCTAGAGTCTAGGCCTTTGTGTATAATGAAATAAATAAATCAAAAAAATTGCGGGGCATCTGGTTTTTGCACAAGATGATATTACCATTATTTTTTTGTTTGAGTTTATGCAAAATATCTGATTAATCTGTTCTTATTTCCACTCCTGGAATTCTATTCAGAAATCAATCATAGATAACCCAATAACTTTTTTGGTTCTTAATTCTTATAGCATCAATTTAAAATCATAAATTAGTTAGAAACTATATGAAAATAATATATTAATTATCCATTTCTCGAATTTCTACTATTTTGATATTACAAAATCATAGGCAGTTAAAAGACCTTTAACATCATTTTCATAATATGTTCCTTTGTGTAGCCTATTGGTCAGAGACGTGTTCAATCTGTCTGCACCATCAACATTGACTTTTCTAGAAAGATTATGCAAAAAATGTGATTTTTACAAATCATTATGTTGATTAATTCTAGATATCTCAGTAAGGCCCTTTAAAACCAATCTAAATATACATCTCAGCCCTTGATTTTCTAGGGGACCAAACCTTTACCAAACTATTGTCTTCCTAGTTTTCATTTTTATCCTAGCTATTTTTTGATTAAATAAGAACAAGGATCAACTAATCAAGGGTAACATGTAATTCTTATCTGCAATTTTATTTGCCAACTACTACCTTACAAATTATTCCTACTTCTATGGCTCTCCTTTGAAATGCCCTCTATTTTCATCCCGAAGACAAAAACCGTCCCGTCCAGAGCCTCGTACGTTGGACGAGACAGATATTTCTCCCGTGACAGTTTTTTTTCTTTTCGGGACGAAAAAACCGTCCTGTCCTCAGGCCTTGGATGGAATGCGGGACGAATGTCCTATATTTTCATTTTATGATTTTTTTAATGAGATTTTAAAATTTCTATGAATTAGAAAAGACAGTTCTTGAAGGAGCAGTTTTAGGACGGGACGGTTTGGGACGGGACGAAAACCGTCCCAAACCGTCCAAAAAATGGTACACTGTCTTAGTTTTAAAGAAACTCTCTATTTTTAATTTTGAACCACAAAAATTAACGATAGGTCCCTGCCGACGCTCTCTTGTATACAAAATGGTCACATCCTTAATAATATTACAAACAGGGTATGCTAGTAAAAATATTTGTTCATTTAAAGTCGTTGCCTTGTGTCAAGTTTCCATGCTCTCTCTCTCTCTACTTCTCTCTCTAGCTCTCTCTATCGATCGATCGATTGATCTCGAGAGAGTTCAATCTCTGAGCTATGGATCGGAATGTGATTGTGTTGTTGTTGATCGTTCTCGCAACGATTGTATTGGGCGGAGTTGAGGCATCGATCCATGTTTACGGCGGAGATGTGTTTAGAGAAGTCGGTAATGCATACCTTCTTGCTGGGGGCAGCGAGGGGATCTTTGTGTCGACAGTGGCAAATCCAGGCGGAGAAGACGTTCCAGCCGGAGTAAATGATGGAAGGGCTTTTATTAGGTACTGACAAAAATTGTTACTATTTTTCTGTTTTTTTTTTGTTTTTCGCTGTGATACAGATCAAATTGTTGCTCTTTTTCTCTTTTTCTCTCTAGGTATATCGATTTGTTCATTTATTTTTTGGGACTTGGATGATGGCCATAATTTCGTTGTTTTTTATGCTTTGGGTTCATGAATCGTGGGTTATTTATCTGGGATTCTTTTTCGTGATTCGTTTCATGGTTCAGATGCTGGGTTTATGGTAAAATTCATGAATCGGCAACGGAAAGGGTCAGGAATTGGGACCTTTTCGTGGATTGGAAGCTTTTGAATCTGGATGCGGGGCAAAAACCACCCAGATCAAAGATATTTTAATTTGAATGGTCTCACTTCAACATTTAATTGAACTGAATCTCGCTGTACTGACGTTTCGATTCCAAATATCTCCTCTTCAATGTGGGTAAGGACTCTGGACAATCAATTCTGTTCTCGTTTCCACAAGAAAAAAAAAAGCAAATACAAATTCATCTAGAAATCTATCACGCATTGATATCATTTTTTTGTTTGTCACCTTGAGCTCCATTTTTCTTCCATAATTTTCTATCTTTAGAACCATTAAGTTAATGTTCTGGCCTGAATCCAGTGATCATTTCCCAGGTTTGAGCACGTTACCTTTTCAAGGAGCAAGGAAGCTTCCTCTAAATATTTGCCAATGGAACACAGTACAGGATTGGTACAAGCCATTATTTTTGAAGCTGGTGATAGGGATAACATTGGGGGATCTCTATATGGGGGCCAAAAGGCCATTTGCTGTACCCCTGATCTTTCTAAATTTGAAGGCTGCCATCCAGGGGAAGTACTGAGGAAGCCTTCTTCTGTTGACTCGGCATGGCCATACGTCATTTACACATACTTCAGCGCTAATCTCTCATCAACAGAGATGGAGGAAACAGTTGTAGACATCACTAGAACAGGAATGTACAATCTCTTCTTCATCACCTGCGATCCGAGACTAAGGGGATTGAGAATGAGCGGCAAGACTGTGTGGAAGAACCCGACGGGCTATCTCCCTGGCAGAATGGCTCCATTGATGAGATTTTATATCTTCATGCTTCTGGCCTACGTTAGTCTTACTGTTGTATGGTCTGCACAGTGCTTTAGATTTTGGAAGGACATGCTTCAGATTCAGTATTATATAAGTATTATTATTGGTCTGGGTTTGCTTGAAATGTGTCTCTGGTACTTTGAGTACTTAAACTTTAACGTTGGCGGCACAAGGCCTGTGGGAATCACTCTGTGTGTTGTGACTGTTGGGGCTTTGAGGAAGACTATCTCCCGAATTCTGATTCTGACTGTGTCCATGGGGTATGGGGTGGTTCTTCCGACTCTTGGTGGGCTCACTTCAAAGGTGCTTCTCCTTGGGGTAACTTATTTTTTGGCGACTGAAGCACTTGATATTGTGGAGAATGTTGGGGCAATCAATGAGATTTCTGGGAAAGCTAGGCTTTTTCTTGTCCTTCCAGCTGCATGTTTGGACGCATTTTTAATCCTTTGGATTTTCACATCTTTGTCACGTACCCTTGAAAAGTTGCAGGTAAATTCAGTTCAGATTACGTCCTCCGTTGTTTACTGTATTTTGTTTTCTTCAATTTTTTTCTTTTTTATGCACAGGCAAGGAGAAGTTCTGCAAAGTTGGACGTTTATAGAAAGTTTACCAATGCTCTAGCAGTGTCAGTTATTGCCTCAGTCGCCTGGATAGGATATGAGGTGACAATATGCTTATGTTCTATTAGTTTTGTCGATGAGAATTTTTGTGTCATTAACAGACATGAAAGTTTCGCAAGATTTTTCATTTTATTGTGTCTTTCTATCGTCCTTCTTAATCTATTAGTTTGATCTTTATTCCTTTTTTGAGTGGTATAGGAATATGTCTCATAGGGTTCATTTATTTTTTACTAAAAATTGAGTTATGCTAAATAAAAATTATTCCATTGAAGTTCTATGGAAGGAATTTATTTATTTATTATCTTATCTAATTAAAATAAAAATAATTAAATTTAATCTTTTTTACTACTTTTAAATAAAATAAAGAATTGCCTCTCATTTATTGCCCTGTTAATTGATTTGAATCGCATTTGTCACCTTTTTTTCATTGTTTTACAAGGATAGTTCAGTAATTCGAGAATCTCTTGCTCTATAGTAGATGACTGAAATTGGCCAATTTTTTAGATTATTTTTTTTCCCTTTGGTGTTGAAATACCTGGGTATCGGTATTCCTTGTTCCCCTGATAACAAAATTTTGCCTCTATTTACTATCCTCTTCATTGATTTTGACTCATCTTTATTCCTCATTTTTTCATATGTTATTAAGGAACTCAGTAATTGGAGTAGTTACATATCTAGCAAATAATGTGGTGGTGGAAAATCAGATTTATCTCTCTATCACTTCCTACAAATGGATAAAGAATTTAGGAAAAACCACTTTCCTTTCTCTCTGTCAATTCATGAGGTGAAAACATGGTTATGATCAAAACCTCTCTATTTTTCTCTCTCTATCTTCAGGTTATATTCCATAATGAATGCATATTTTTCTACCAAAAGAAATTGACAAAAAAGTCTCAATTTTTAGGTTTATTTCAAAGCGACAGATGTCTTTAGTGAGAGGTGGGAGAGCGCGTGGATCATCACTGCATTCTGGGACATCCTTGCATTCTTTCTCCTCTGCGTCATCAGCTATCTGTGGGGCCCATCTCAAAATTCCCGAAGGTCCTTTCTCAAATCCATTTAACTCTGACATCCAAAGGAAAGGCTGTTATAATATTATTATTTACAAGTGTATTTCCCAAAAAATTGTGCATAAATTTGTGGTTTTGGTGCAGATATGCCTATTCTCATGAACTTGGGGAAGATGCCGACAATGAAGAGACGCAGCTGTTGACCAGTGAGCAGCCACGAGCAGAGGTCGGGATGGTCAATCAGGAGAGAAAAGAAATCAAATCTGATGACAATGACGTCTTCACTCTTGAAGATGAACCAGAAGAAGACAAAAGAGAATGATCTCAACCGGATGATCTAAAAAGCAAAAGGAAAAGGATTCTGGTTCAATTAGGTGAATCCAATTTTTTTTGTTTTACTTGTTTTTCGTTGGGATTTTGATTGGCATTTTGAGATTTTGTACATAAATATTTCAACCATATTTTGTCTACCATTTTTATGATATATGTTTTTTCTCTCTATCTTGCTTCCGTGATGAGAGCAGGGTAAACATTTGTCGAAACAAAATTGATGTTCTCTTTTTTATTCATGGAGATTTTCTCCGAATGTTTAGATCATCTGGCCCTGTTTTTTCTCTCTCTAGTTGAGGGGGAGCGACCCTTTATTTTTCTCTTTTTTCAATGGTCAGACTTTCGTTGCTATTCTTGGATTTTGTGTGCATAAGAGATAGTTTCTCTCTCTATGATGCACATGCCATTAGAAATGGGTAAACCTTGTTGAACACTATGGATATTCAAGCCTTTGACATTTTATTGATGGAGTTTTTCTGTAAGTTTGGATGAGCAATCCACTGTTTTTGTTTTTGTTTTTGAAGTTTTGGTTTACATTTTTGTTAAATTGAACATGGAAAATACTGCTCTCAAGTCTATATCATTTTCATCATCTATTTTCTCTCATTATGATACTTCTGCGGTGAGGGCTGAGTCTATGCTCACTGGGAAATAGGGAAATTCGATTATGTTTTCTCGTACTCAAGGATTTTTTCTCAGGATTATTGGATGATCTTGCACAATTGTCTCTATTTTTACCTGAGGTTTTGCTACTAACATTTTATTTTCGTTCTTATGGTTGTGAATTTGGTTTTGGATGTATATCATATTTAACGGTTGTTGAACAAAAAGTGGGTTTAAGTAGAGATTTTTCAATATGATGTTCTAGGGTGTTTAATATTCTTAAAAAAGAGTTCTAAATATGAAACCCTTCTTATAGGTGGTATATTTAGATAGAAAATCCCTATGGAGATCTTAACAAGTACTGTTATCCTCTTTTTATTATTCTTATGGTCTTAAAACTTCTCAAAAACATCCTTCTCATAAACACTTTACATGATTTTCTAGCTATGGATCATTATAAATTCTCTACTACACTACTTGGGAAGTGTCAATGGAAAATTCTCGAAAGATATTTATAAATGGAGCAGAAGGATCGAACATAATGATAAATGAACAAATTAAGCTGGTGAGAGGTAGTTCTACTATATATGATAAGGGTTCTCACTTTGGGAGTTGACTTAGGTCCTTAGTTCTCTATCTATCTCTTGCATGTTCTTTCTAAGCTAAATACCTTCTACTTGTGTACAAAAGCATAAATATGTATAGGCAAGTTAATGGAGGTAGAAAGAATGAATTTTGTGGTTGATCTTTTCCTACAGATTGCATCTAGGCTCTAATACTGTCTTTAGTGGTTCCCTTTCCCACAGCCTCTACAAGCTTCCATCAATAGTATTGGACACAAAGCTTTGCCCTTGTTAATGTGGGATGATAAAACTTTGGGGTTTTATGATAAGTGGTAAGTGAATCTACCAGGACATCTACAGTCATTTTCTCTATATTACTGAACTCATTTTTTGCGATCTTCATGCTCAATTCTTGTAAAGGTGAACTCAATTATTTTTGTTGATATCAAAATGAGAATTCGATCCATTCTGCCCATCATTTCTTTCTCCTTCTCCAAACTTGGTCATAAAGGTAGAACTAGACATCTTTACCATTAATGTTCCGACATGAATCTTGGATTTTTTGATGTCTTTTTGATATTGTTATGTGCCAACAACATTTCATACTCTTAATTGCACCATAAAACACAAATTGATATTAGTTACCCTTAATTTCTATTGACTATCTACCTCTAGTTTCTGAACAACCTTACAAATCCCCATGACAAACAATTTCATGTTATCTCTTATAGATATTTTGTAATAAAGATTCTGTAAAACAAAATCAGACTACTAGATGCTAATTTAATAATTAATTTGAATATGAAGGATTTTTTAAATTTTATAACTGAAAGTAATTAGAATTGGTTGAAAAATGTTTGGCTGGAGCTTGGGAGACAGATTTTGCAAGCAACTTTGCTCTCTGGGGCCGAATTTGTGGGCGATGGCCAGACAGCAGGCAACATATTTGGGCAATGGCATGTGGTTGACAAAAAATGTTGTAACTTTTGCTCCATGAGATTCTAAGAAAGTCTCAAAAGAGGCTCCAAAAATACAATAATCATCCATAAAAATGTCTAGAGAATCACCTCTTAAATAAAGAAAACATGGGATTCATACATCTATGAAATTTGGCAGGAGCATTACATAATCCAAAAACCATTATTTATAAAGTGTAGGTTCCTCTTAGTTCTATATATATCATGAGGATGAATACTACTCTGATTATAACGTGAATAAAAAATAAAAAAATAAAATAATACTTGTATGAAGAGGATTCAATCTCCTTTGAATCTCTCTTGATGACCTGATTCCATCTTCAACCAAAAATCTATGTTCATATATGTGATAAGGAACTCATTTAATAGATAAAAGGTAGATCCTATAGGTGATTTAAGCATCTTCAAAATATTTAAGAGATCATTTTGTTTAAGGGTTAAATAAATAGAAGTAACACCAAGCCAGAGAATGCATACTTCAAAGACAAAGGCAAAGGTTTAAAATCTTCCATTTTGTTTGAAAATGATTCAGGAAATTCGTTTTTTTCTTTAGTTGACTGCTAAACAAAATAAATTTCTACTACAACATTGCAGAACGAAACTCTTTACTGTTCACATGGGGATACTCCACGAGTTTGGCTATATTTACATTTGATGTTTCATCCCCTGCTTTTAATTCCACAATTACTTGTGTCCCAATCTTTACTTGCTTGAGCTGTGACAAGGAATTTTGGGCCAAAATTATACCAGGACTGCCCAAATTTTTGGTCTCCTTGTTATCCGCCACAATGAAGTCCATTAGAAGTCTGCAATTTCGAACTAAAGTAATCATATATTCTAATTTCTCACGAGAGTGGCTAATTGATCCATACACCATTTGCAATTATAGAACTATATATTTTAAATATAAAGTTTAAAATTTATCAATTAGGGATTTTGGCATGATATTTTCACTTGCACTGAATCATTTATAGATCATAAAAAATATCTTGCTTTCCATTTCACATTTAATAAAATGAAACCCTGGATACCTTTTTTATTTTCAGGGGACCGATCCTTGAGAACAGAGCTAACATTTGGAGACAATGTCAGCCTTTTTTCCCACTAGCCGTCCATATTTCTTTCACATAATTACAATCATTAATAAATTTAATTTCATATTCAACAGGTATGGAATTAGAGGCTTCTTTAAAATAAATTAGAAGTCAGTGGTTTAGAACATGAGGTTTTGAAATATTTAAGGCATCAGGAAGGGGAACATGAGTTTGATTATCTATAGGGTATGGTTTTTTTGTTTATTTATCGCTTCATTTTCATCAATAATCTCATTTTCATTTTCTAAGTTATTTTCAAACGGGTAAGAGAGCTCTTTTAAATTTCTTAATTTAGCTGTAACAAGGATTTCAGCATGATTTTCACTAGCAGAGGGCATGGAAGTGAATTCAATATAAATGGAAACATACCTTTTGGCTGGAAATTGGCCTCTTTGGGAGTCTATCTTAACTCCCTTACCCCTTATCTGATCATACTAGAGTTGGCTATAGTTTTAAATTTTTATATGCATCTTTATTTCTGCTTCATCATTTATTTTATTATATGTTTCCTAGATCTAAAAAATCTTTGGTTAGTCTCACGAGTAGATTGAAATTTAGGTTGAGACAAAGATTGAGCTTGAAAGTTTGAGAATTGTGACTGGTGCTGAAATGGAGGTTGATGTCAAAGCTTGAAGTTGGTATACCGTTGATTCCCTCTAACATTTCATTGTTTTTAAAGTTGATCAAAATGCATGACATTCACCACTTCAACCTCCTAGCATTCTCCATCCACAGTATCATCATGTAAGCAAACAGTAAAGATGGATAATTTTGCACGTTAGAAACATTTGATCTACTCATACAATTTTGCATCTACTCAGTCAGTTTCTCTATTTATTTTTCCAATTTACTGGTGATTCTCTTCATCCCATCTATAATGAAGGCAAACTACATTGTTAATTTTACTGTTGTTGTAAATTAATTTGCCCAAATAAAAAATGAAATTATGTAAACTCAATGAAATATGTGTATAATGGAAGTGAGGTCATCTCCACAAGGACTGAACTTTAGAGTTTAATCTAATTATTTATTTAGGATAATGGAAAATTTAAGATGATAATAAGGGTAGTTAAAGAAATTAGATTGGGGTTGATTAGAAGAAGTGATAATAAGAATAATAAAGATAGTGAAAAGGTGAAGATAAGTATAAACTAGTAGATAGTAGTAGTGAAAAGAAGAAGTGAGATAGTTATAAGTGAGAATGTTAACTATACAATTTATTAGGATTACTATTTCTGTGTATGTTTGATTTAGTAATTAAGATGAAGTTTATTTATAGTAGAATGAATGAATATATTATGATAGGTACTGGAAGATGAAATAAGATTAGAAAGCTAGAGAGAATAATAATGTAAAATTCTTTGTAGAAGATATGAAGGTTATTTATTTAATTAATTAATATTAATTTATGTTTCTGATATAATATATATATATATATATAGTAATGATGGGCTATTTACTTATAGGTAGATTAAAGGGATAAAAAGATATAGATGCAATTATAGCTTAAGGGAGATAGATGAGAGAATAGGTGCAGTCCAATTTTGAAAGAATTATTTAGTTAGATAGAGAGGCTATATTTTAATATTAAAATAGTTTAATTAAGTTAACTGGATAGAGATAGGGGTTAAGAGAAGAAAAAATGATAAAGAAGATTAATTATGAGAAATGTAAATGTGTGTTTTTAGTATTTTATGTTCATGATTATCTTAGAATAATAGAAATTTTATTTATATAGGTAAATATATTTACTAGATATTTTTTATAAGAGAAAGCCGAGGAAAGCTTCAAAGGCTCAATTAGGCCGGTTTATTAAATCTATGTGACATCCAACTCGATGTGTGATATTATAAAAAATAATGTAAACTAACATGTTATATGACACATTATCATCCAGATTGAATTGCAGGGAGGTACTAGATCTGCCCTGATTTAGGCCAGCAGGGGTAAGGGTGTCGTTCACCATCCCCTATCGTCGGTATGTGTCATTGGTCATCTTCCTCTGTGCTGGTGCTCATCTGGGTCTTCCCCAATTCTTCCTGGTGACATCCTGAGAGGTTGAAGCCATTAGAGAAGTGTCACACTCCTCGTTTCACTTGCCCCACTTCCATAAGGGTCCACCATCCTAGCTGTCACTCATGCGATGTGAGATGTCCAATTAGGCATGCAAAATTAGCTTTTAAGGGTCAAGAGAGAAGTTCTCTCGACCCTCTACTAAATAGCCCTGACCCAACAGCTCTTCCAAACTGTTGGATTGATTGATATATGGTCCCCCCATCGTGGGCTTCCACCTGTCCACAAACAGGGATGATGGTTGGTGGGTAGCGAAGGACAGGTCAACCCTCCGACCATTTGATCTCCAAGAATATTAATCATATTAATCATCTTTATTAAAATTTTAAATTTTATTAAAATTTAAATATTAATCATAGCCATACATCCTTTCGCTATGGTGCACTTATCATTGCCACATCATTGGCCATGTCATCAGCTCTGTCAGCCAACCTCGTCAGCGCATCGTGCCCTGATTCGATGTTCTCTGGTCCCACCATCTGTGTTAGTGGCTGAAGCCAATTATATATCTGAAAAGAAAAAGAAACAAAATTTAATAGAATGAGAAGGATCTCACCGATCGATATGCCTTAATAAAATCAGATGACTGAGATTATATCCACTCACTTAAAGCTGCCTGATATGACACGAGCCTTGGGCCAAGTCAGCTCGAAGCCGGGTTATAATTTCTCTTTAATTTATTAAGGTCATGGCGCAATGCACCGCAATCCATTTCGTTGTTTACCGGCCTAGCCTGATAAAATGCTGATAGAGGTTATCCCATATTGATAAGCTTTAAAGTTGAGACAATATTTAAATGCCGAGTGGAATATGTATTGAATAAATCAAATACTTCCCCTCTCACGAGTGTGCATGGGCCATGACTTCGTGGAGATCGGGCCTCTTGAATTTGGGCCTTCAATGGCTCCTAGTGCAACCTTTGAGGCCTCATTGTGCAGCTCCGTGCGCTGACAAGGGGCTGTCTTGAGCGCTCCTCACTCATCGTCTTTCAACTGGCTTGAGTATTGCTAGAGCCTGGCTCAGTTGTTGTCTCTTGGCCTCTTAAAAACCATTTATTTAATTTTACTTTTAATTCAATTTCTGCCCTGCAAAATGTACGACCCACCTTATCTACTTATTTCTCAAAAAAAGACTCTATAAATAGTTGCACTCTGGATCAACTGTGTTGGCTATCTGGAAATTGCTGGAACATCTAGAGCTAAGGCCAAATTCCTGTTTGAAGTTTCAAAAATAGTTTAATTGGTGTGAGAAAGCTTTTTACCTACATAACTGTTTTTTATCCTTGATCAGTAACTCTGTCAGTGTTTCGGTTTTTTGGAAATGCATGTTCAGTGAGAAAATTAAATAGTAAGAATTATTTTTCTAAAAGAACAGGAACAATGTCAGAGTTATGAAAAACTTCCTATTTATTTATTATTTGAAAATTTTCCCTGTAAATTCTTGAGATGTAAAGTTTTCCTTGGATTCACCCTATTTTATTATTCATATATTTATACCCTAATTATGCTTATTATCTCATATTTATTAAAAAATTGAACGCAAAGCTTCTCCTGATGTAGAGTTTTTTATCATACCTTAACTTCCACCCATGTGACTCTTACCTAAGGTTTAGTTCTTGAGATTCTTGATATAATTATAATTTCCTCCAACATGAAAATCATTTTTCAAAAAGTAGTAAAAGAAAAAGTAAGGTTTAGTTCTTGAGATCCATATATAACCCAAGGGGATTTCACCTGGTATTTTTTTCATTTTTATTCCAATTTAAAGTCTAATAATTTTATTCATACTATTTTATTGAGTTTCAGGGTCTTATGTATCAACATAAAAAACTAACTCTCAAGACATGTTGCATTCATTAGATCACTATCTCAGGGATAAATTATAATTTTTCAAAATATATAAATTTAAATAATGTATAAATGATAGTTTAATGATATGAAAATTGAAACAATATTTTTGCATAGTATAAATGATATAAGTTTTTCCTTTCATCGTAGTAATTTTATAAAAATAGAAAAATATTTCGATAATTCATATGGTTCATTTGCATTATTTATAGACCCAGGCTAAATAAATTGTAAACCATAAAATATTTATTATTAAGTCATTATTTCCATTTACAAGAAATAATTGAGTTTTTGGGAAACTCTATCTCTTCCAATATACTAAGTTATCCTACTCTTTGAAATGGTTGAAACGTATGTATACCAGATCTAAATAAGATTCACAAAGGAATTTATAATAATGGATAGATATCTAAAACATAAACGAGAAAACATTCCAACTTCCTCTCAAAATTTGAAGATTAGGATATTCAGTAGGACATCGAATTGAGAAAGCATAAAATTATCAGGGAATGTGAATTATTCATACTTAAATCAAAAGAGTTAATATATTATTAATTAAATTAATTAATCAAAAAACAACGTTGTTTAACTTTAGATGTACGAATACTCTGTTTGCTACATGATAAAGCTAGGTATATTAAACATTTCAATCCTGATGACCCACCAGTTTTTTAATATCTAGTTTATTTATATTTGTAATCTTAGGAAATATTATAATTTAATGAAATTCATAAAATTGCTTCTAAAGAAAGAACGTTTCATTTTTAGTGAATGTGTCAGAAGATACCTGAATTTCTTATTTCTTGTCTTTCTTTCTATTATAACCCTGAAAGTTCCAATATTGTAGAAATGCCCATATGAGATCTATCTTATTCGATCCATCGTATTGGGTCCCTGAGACCCAATAACATTTTAACCCAATATAAATAATGGAGTTCTAGGATTAAAACAAAGAAGAAGTTTTTTGGTGTTTTGACTCTGGCGGCTAGGGTTTAGACAGGTGGATCAAGGGGAGTGTTTGAAGTCAACATGGTATTAGAGCTCTGGTGAGAGTGATATTTCCCTACTATCTCCAACCACCTTGTTGTCTCCAACCAGCTCAACATCTCCAGATTGCTCTCCCATTCCGCATAGTCCAAACTCTAACTATGTTGGGTCTTGAAGGAGAGATATTGTGGGTGGAGTATCTGAGGTCTACAATGGGAGACAGAGAAGATAGAAGACAACCTGGGAAGAGTCAAAGCAGTCGTAGGAGCCAAGAGGCCCACCAGGTGTATGATAATACAACTCAGATAGTTTTCCCAGGTATTCCAGATCCATTTAGGTATGATGGCCTTAATATTATAAACTTACTCTGAAAGGAAAGGATATTTTGGATAACATTTATACTATTTGTGATCCAATGGAAGAGGGCTCCAAGGTTTGGAAGAGGAAGATGCTCTGATTCGAGCTTGACTCTTGGGTTGCAGGGCTGGAGAGGAGTATCAAAACTTCTTTCTCCTGAAGACTGCTAAGGAGATATGGGATCATGCTCATAAAGGAAGTTCCAAAGGATGAGATTGGCGCATTTACAGCCTGGTAACAAAAGCAGCTAACCTGCTGCAAGGAGAGAAGGCTGTAGCTGCATATGCCAACCAAATGCAAGCCATTTGGAGAGAAATCAATCACTATTGTCCTATTAAAAATCCAAATTTGGAGGAGAAAGGCTATGTTATGAAAGACAGGCTCTACAAGTTTCTGATGGGCCTGAATATGGAATATGAAGCAGTGAGAAACCAACTTCTGAATAGAGAGAAGGTGCCCTACATAGAAGAAGCGATCAAACATATGTGTGAAGAAGAAGGCAGATTGAGAGTTGTGTCAGAACCATCTGCACGGGAGAATGGAACAGGCCTAATGACCAAAACTGTGCTACAGAAGCTGTCAAAGCAAGCACTGTCCTAAGTAGATCAAAAGTCTAAAAAATGGCAACCTAGAGACATACTTTTCTACAAGTACTGTAAGAAGAGGAACCACAACATCGATTAGTGCTGGAAGTTGCAAGGAAAGTCATCTCGTTTAGTCCAAGCGAACACAACTACTTCCCAAGATATGGGCTCTGATGTGCAGAGACAATGTGTGAAGAATCCAGGGGATGAGATAGAAAGTCTCAGGGAGGAAATTGAAAGGCTCAAGAATATGCTTGGTTCTACATCACTTGTTAAATCAGGTGAACATTTAATATCATATGTCTTCTTATCATCATCTCATTTGAGAATGGACTGGGTAATTGACACTGGCAAAACTTACCATATGACTCCTCACCGGTTGGTCTTCTTTCATTATTTGATATGTGATTCCATGCGAAAATGATTACTACAGGGGGAGAAATACTTCCTGTTGTTGGAATTGGCTCTATCTTTATTAGACCGCTTGGATTTCTAAAAGATGTTTTACATGTGCCAAATCTTAAGGCACAACTTATACCACCTCATTAATACTAAATTCCGATGGTTGTTTTATATTGACAAGGTCCTCAACCGAAGGACTGGATTAGTTAAGCTGAGATATGGGCTTCTCCGAATTGAAGATGATCCTGGTGGTGCCATGTTGGTGGGAAGCCCAGAACCAGGGCTTGAAGAAAACAAAGAACCTGAGAAGTTGAAGCTGATCAAGTTGTTGCATTTTCATTTAGGACATCCATCCTTTGACATTTTGGGGAAAATAATCCATCTTTTGTTAAACATTCTGATGCTACCCAGATGTTTTGTGATGCATGCCAAATGAAAGCATAGAAGGGTATATTTTCGTGGGATCAATGAGCGAAGTACCTCACCCTTTATGCTTGTCCATAGTGACATATGGGGGCCATGCAGGACTCCCTCTATCACGGGAAAAAGGAGGTTCTTAATTTTGGCAGATGACTACACAAGGACCTCATGTTTTCATTTGTTCAAAAATAAGTCAGAAGTGCCCAGGTTAATTCAGGACTTTGTCCTTATGATCAAGAATCAATATGGAGTCTCAATCAATAAATTCCGCTCAAACAACTCCAAGGACTTTTTCAACATTGTATTGGCCAGATCCTTTTTGGACCATGGCATTATAAATGAATCGTCATGTTTAAACACCCCCTAGCAAAATGGAGTTGCAGAGAGAAAAATTGGACATATAGTGTCTACAGCCGGGACTCTTTTATTTCATGGTCATGTTCCTACTCATTTCTAGGCAGATGCTCTGCTTACCTTAGTATATCTTATCAAGTGGCTGCCTTCTAAGAGATTGGAATTGCAAAGTCCGACATAGCTAATGGCTAGATATTTTCCAGAATCGAATGTGCACTCAAGCCTCCCTCTCAAGATATTTGGGTGTACAACATATGTGCATGTTTAAAGTCCAGGAAGAAAAAATTCTCCTATGTCTCTCAAGTGTATCGTCCTTGGTTATTTTCCAACCCAGAAAGGGTTCAAATGTTATCACCCTAGAGTGGGACATTCTTTATTTCTGCTGATGTTCTTTCTAAGAAGAAGAGATGTATTATATTTCATTCCAGGAAAGTAATGTACCAGTGCTGAGGGAATTTGATACACAGCTAGAAATCACACTGTTGAGGGACACCTCTAAAGAAGACAGAGTACCAGAGATATCTGATTCTATTGATGTAAGCCCAGAACCTAATAGCTCCCGGGAAAATCCTAACAGCTTCAGACAGCAGCAGATACAAAAGTATTGCACCAAATGATTCCTCTATAGGGCCACCAAACTTAGACGATGATGGACAGGGGGAAAACTAGATACAAGATGATGGTTTGGGCTAACCAATAGTCTTGATGAAGGGCAAGAGATCATGCACCCAAAGCAGCAGCTTTCCAATATCTTATGTTGCTAGTTATGAGAAACTCACTCCTTCATATCAAGCATTTATCTCCCATCTGGATGAGGATGTTATTCTGAGATCTGTAGAAGAGGGTATGAAAGATGAAGTGGAAAGTAGCAATGGACCTGGAAATGGAAGCATTGGAGTGAAATTATACCTAGGAAGTGGTTCCAGTACCACAAAACAGGAAAAAAAATTGGTGTAAATGGGTGTATACCATCAAGTCCCATTCAAATGGGTCACTAGAATGCCATAAAGCCAGCTAGAGGCCAAGGGTGATATTAATCCCATTCAAATGGGTTACACCCAATCATACAAAATTAATTATGGTGAGACATTTGCCCGAGTAGCAAAATTGAACACAGTGCGTATATTGATAGTAGTGGCAGCAAAATCAGATGGCAGTTACGAGAGTTTGATGTAAAGAATGTTTTTCTTCTTGGTGAACTAAAGGAAGAGATCTTCATGGAGCTACCATGAGGGTATCTCCCTCATACAATGGATTAGAAGGTATGCCAGTTGAAGAAAGCACTATACGGTCTGAACCAGTCTCCGCGCACATGGTTTGGCAAATTCTCTCTAGCTATGAAAGATCTGGGATATAAAAAAAATAATCGGGATCATACTCTCTTTCTTAGGCATATCACTTCAGGGGGGGTTGTAGCACTGCTAGTGTATGTTGATGATATTATCATCACTAGCAATGACGAGGTAAAGATCCATAATTTGAGCACTTAGTTTTCAAATTTGTTCGACATCAAGTCTCTCTGCCTATTGTAAACCAACCGCTATTTCTATTGACCCAAATATGAAACTTGGAAGCTATGAAGATGGCAGTAGTGTGAACAGAGATCAATATCAAAGGTTGATTGGAAAACTCATATATCTAAGCCCTACGAGGCCAGATATCTCTTTTGTTGTGGGGACCCTAAGCCAGTTCATGCAAAACCCAAAAGCTGCTCACCGAGTACCAGCCTACTTGAAAGGTATAGTGTGACAAGGCATGCTACTCAAGAAAGAAGGTGACATTTCTCTAGAAGTGTACACTGATGCAGACTATGGAGGGTCTGTCGTGGACCCGAAATCAACATTAGGATATTGCTCATTCATTGGGGGAAGCTTGGTAACTTGGAGAAGTAAGAAGCAAGATGTGGTTGCAAGGTCCTGCGCCGAAGCATAATTCTGAGCAGTTGCCAAAGGGATTTGTGAAGCTTTGTAGATTAGGGGAATCCTTACAAATTTAAGATTATCCCAAGACAACCCTATCATACTACATAGTGACAGAAAGGCTGCTTTGACGTTGCCTACAATCATGTTCAATATGATCGTACCAAAAATGTTGAGATAGATAAGCACTTTATTCGTGAGAAGATTGACAAGGGTATGTGAAGATACAGTTTGTGCCATCAACCAATCAAGTGGCTGATATCTTTACAAAGGGATTGGCTGCGAGCACATTTCACAGGCTAGTTGGCAAGCTGGGACTTCATAATATTACCTCCCAGCTTGAGGGCGGGTGTTAGAAGATACCTGAATTTCTTATTTCTTATCTTTTTTTCTATTATAACCCTGAAACTTCCAATATTGTAGAACTGCCCTTATGAGATCTATCTTATTGGATCCATCTTATTGGGTCCCTGAGACCCAATAACATTTTAACCCAATATAGATATTGGGGTTCTAGGATTAAAAGAAAGAAGAAGTTATTTGGTGTTTTGACTCTAGCGGCTAGGGTTTAGACAGGTGGATCAAGGGGAGTGTTTGAAGTCAACAGTATGCCATGAATTTATCAAATGAATGATTATGTCTTGGATTTAGACCAAGTGATGTTATGCTCCATTATCCTACATTCAGCCTTCTGAAGATTCTTTCCAATGCAGTTTTGAGCATGAATTGTTTGACTGAAATTTTTATTTATAAGGCCAGTCTCAGGTAAGGAGAAATCCAAGTACTTCTACAAAAATAAGGATAGGGTGCCATATAGGTTTATTCCTTCAAGAAATACTTCAGAATGGGTGTTCACTACAATTGTGTCTGCTCATTGATAAACTCAAATTTAGGATTAAAATTACGTAGTTGAGAATTTGAGTCTAATCATTATTTTTATAAACCTTTACTCACGAATAATTTGGCTAGTCAATGATGAGCAAGGTTTGTCTCCACAGGGAAAAAATTGTGGGCAAAAATTTTCTCTTTAGGGTGAAGTTGAGGGGGCAAGAAGGGGTATGTATAGTGTAAGAGGTACTGCTAGGATGAATATAATGGTCAAAGAAGGCATAAAAATGATTTAAGAAGAATGAGACGAGTTTTATACAAGTGGTAGATAGTGGATTGTAAGTGAAGCTAGTGAAAACAAAAGGTTATGATGAAGGAGGATGTGAAAGGGTAACAATAAGACGAGATGGAAACTAATGATAAGAACTATCTGATTTAGGGTTTATTAAAAGATTCAAGGATGTCAAAGCGAGGTGGGATGCCTGAAATGTGGCGATGAAAGTGGTCCAAGTACGAATAGAGTGATGAATGAAATGGAGGAAGATGGTGGCGTCAATATTCTTAGATAAATAAAGGGTGGAACACCTGATCAAATTGTGATGGGATAGGTGATACGTGAGGTGAATGGTAGATGATGATATATAGGGATGGATGATGGATGATGAGAGATAGTGATGATGAGTAGGATCTATCTAAATGAATGTGTTGAAGAATAATCAATGTACGACGAGAGGCTAATCTTAGATATGTATGCAGATTGGCCAGCCCAATTCTCTGTTGATCTTCTTCAAGCACTCAAGATGGCAAGACTTTCTTGATGGACCAACAAATTTTCACTTTCTCCAATCTGCCTCTATAGGAAAAAGTGAGCTTAAATATTTTTCTAAAAAATATTGGCGGCTCAATTTATTGATCCAACCATATGGATGGATAGAGGACAGAAAAACATGTATAAAGCCTCAAAGTTGGACAATTCTCACGTGTCAATTTAATACAAATATTTATCTCTCCTCATCATCGTTGTCACTGTTGCCACACCACGTCTAGGGTTTTAATGCTGGAAAATTCTCATACTTCTTTAAATGTTGGCATTTAATTCAATTATTTGCCCACATTCTTCCTCATCATTCTTGATTAATGGCTCCCATTGTGCCACATGTTACCTCTTGGAAAAGACAAAATAAGAATATAACGGTTTAATATTATAATATTTCTATTAATAAAAACCTAAGCATCTGACATGGTGGGTTGTCATCACATGCTACATCAGTACACTTCCTTTAAAAACTAAGGAATAGGAGACATGCGTGCCATGTGTACATGTTTGCGCTTCATGTACACGTGGGACCATGTGTCTCAGGACACATTAGACAGCGCCATCACTGTTGACCAGTCCAAGTATTGAAAAATCAATATTTTAAATTTTAGAGCATCAATCTATGCATTGCATTTATCACAAAGAAATGTGCTTCTTTGGGCGACGCGACCCCTTTGATAAAAAATAGATTTATTAGCAATCAGTGCCATTATGGCATCGCTAATTTTGATATCACAATGGTTTGCATTTAATGATTGGCTGACTCCAATCATTAGCGAGAGTGAATGATTGTATGACTCTGATCATTGGTGAGGGTTAATGATTGGTTGTCACCAATCATTAACCATAATCATTAGTTGTAACCATTCGCTGAATCAAACAGTGACCCGTGGCATGATAGAAATAAAAACCTAGAAATGTCTTAAAATTTATATAAAATTACTTATAAACCCTTAAAATATAAATTAATATGTATTTTGACTTAGGAAAATCATATCTTTATGTATAAAATGTCTAACAATTCAGAAAAATCATATGGTGACTCAAAAAATTAGTTTCTTTCTTGTAAAAAAAAATTCCTCAAAATACTTTAAAAAATCACAAAGTTAAAAATATCATTTTAAAATTGGATTTGATTATTTTAAGCTTGATAACATGCATATATAACTAATTTAATTTGAATAAATGTAAAAATATCATCCTATTAACCTATTAATATTGTGTGTTATCAGACCCCCCAACTTAAATCATTGCTAGTCCTTTAGCACTGGCATCTAAAGTCACGTGGATAATCCATTCTACAAGTCAACCTAAAAACATGAGCATGAAATCATTAAGTTATCAACCATGCCTCTAAGTATTATTATACACATGTAATGCTAGAGTGCACATTTAAGAGTACACATGCCTTATGCTTTTAGAAAGCACTAGTGTTCATGTGGAGTCAAGCCTAATTCTCTCTAGGTATGATACTATATTCTAAGTGATGCCCTCTCTTGTCTCTTCATATCCATATCAATCACCTAAAAGTGGTGGTTCCCCACTAACTTTCCACCCACTGAAAGTAAAAAATGGTCATTCTTCTCTTCTTAACCAAGCACAGAATATTAACCCTGTATCAAGGAAACATGTGTGGCGAGGCTCCTAACCTAACTATATGTAAAGACAACAGAATGATGGATGACTCAAAATAATGGATGAAGGGCATGTAAAGTATCAAGGATGGGCTTATAATACTCAGATAGCTTACTCCCATGATGGACGAAATAAAAAGTAGAAGACACCTAAATGGTGTGAGAAGAGTAGTGAAGAAGAAAATCCAAATTTCAAAGTAGTGCATATAATAGTGTGCACCTAAGCGTGGATGATTAATTGATCAGAAGGTCATCAAGGGAAACATTACATGCTTCCAAAGACAAGAAACCCCAATATATATTTTTTCTTCCATTTAATTTTATTTCCTTTTCCCCTTTTTTTTACCGACGGTAAACATGAATGGAAGCTTACTATAAGAATAAATAAGTGTTGATCAAATACACATTATCACATTCATCCCTTGCTATTATGGAAAAGATGAAATAAGGCGAGAAGACGTAGACAAAAACAAAGAGGGGGGACAAGGAAAAGATATTATGAAATAATGATATCACACAGGGGAATAAGAGAATGAAACTTAGGAATAGGAATATCATAATGATTAACGGGGGATAGATGGGTACCTTTGGGATTGAGAGACAATGGGTCAAATGGTGAGAACTAAGCTAAGAAAATGGATGAAGAAGATACCACATAAGTTTCAAAGATGGCTCAGAGTGGCTCAAGGAAGGTTGATTACATGCTTAAGAAATGAATATTTTTACCCCAAGAAGGATTCAGTTAGCGGAGATTATAACTCTAGACTTGATTCACACATTGAAGGGTGAAGGATGTGTGGCCTCACTTAGCATTCCTCTAAGCTGATAGTACTTCAACCCTTTGATTTTCATGTCTTTTCCACGTCCTACCAGATATAGCCACTTGGAAGAAAAACACATGAATCTAGAATATGGTTCATACCATTAAGAGATGTACTTGATCTGCTACACTAACCTAACTTCTATACGCATATTGGTAAGATATGGGTTGAGGCATTCTCCAAGATGTCGATGATTAAATGTATATTAGAGAATGCCATGCGCCAACTTAAAATGATGCAAGGAATACAAATTTTTGGAACCCAAATTTTCCTCCCTTCGTACTTAAAACATGCATTGTCCCTAATGCAATCAAATTAGGGAAAGATAAAATGAAACACAAACCATGGTTCCATAGTCATTTGGCTTGGAATGAGTTGGTACTTGCATTTCTTGTAAATCCTCCTGATGTTCAGCTGGTTCTTACCTTGTTGGAGCCCTATCAATATTAGACTTTCTAGAGAGAAGGTCATCGAAGATATGTATATGATAGCCAGTTATTGAATATGAAAATAAAAGCAATAGCAAGATAGCTTTGAAGGTAAATGTCAAGTTTAAATGTTCAGAAGCAAATCTAGTAATTAGGATGATTGACCATTGTGAGATCATGTCACAAGCTCATGGTGTAGGTCCACTATAACTTCCTTAGGTTGAGGCTCACGCTCCAGGTATGGCTTCAATCTCTAACCATTTACTTTGAATTGCAAACCTATATTTGGATCTGACAAAACAGCTCCATAACCAAACAGTTTTGTCTGACTTATTTTGCTGTCACAAAAATCCTTCCTTTTTTATTTATAAACCAGTGAGCTTCTGGAGTTTGACATAAAAAATTTTACGATTTCTAATTGGTTTTAACAGCATAGCATCATTCTTTTTACGCTTCACCATAGATTGACATTTTTAAAAAACTCTTACATAAATCAAATGAATCTCTAATTAGTATTGGCCACAAGAAATCACATTGAAGAACCTTAGGAGCTATAATTTTAATAGAGATAAATATCCGCCACAAAATGGTTAATGACAAAATTAATTGATGATTCTATGTTCTTATTCAGGCACACATCTCGTGAATATTTGGTCCACAACTATGTGAAAAAGTTCAGGATGCTACCAGGAATTTCTTTTTCTCTTGCTCATTCCATTGATGGGGGTGGAGGGGTTTGTACTGAAAATAAATAATTGACTATATGTGTATGGTTTGTGTGTTAATCCTAATTATATGTTCATCGAGATAATTTTCATAAATAGGTGTTGCAGTGTTGATGTGTAATCTAGATAAGTGATCGTCAAGAAATTTTTTTCAATCCACATCTGTCTTTTATTTCATTATCAAATCCTTGCATTAATAAAATATATCTAAATAACCTAGGTTTTACTTATTTCTTATTCATCAAATATCAATTGGATACATGATTAAAAAAGACAACTATTTCACTTCCTAACAAATACAATCTAAAATTATCTAAAGCAAAAACAATACCTAGCAGTTCCTATTCAGCTGCGGTGAAATGTACCTGAGTATTCACTAAGGTCTTGCTAGCATAATAGAAGGCTATCGGAATCCTTTTGATTTGACGATGAAGAACTGCACACATCACAAAGTTGAAAGCATCGTACATAAGCTCAAAGGGAAGACTCGAGTTAGGGGCTTGTAGATTTGGATGTTTCACTAGAGACTCCTTGATGTGCATGAAAGCTTGCTTCCCAACATTGTTAATATGAAAGTGTACATCCTTCACTAATAAATTGGCCAAGGGCTTAGACATTATAGCAAAGTCTTTAATGAATTGTCTTAGAAGCCTGCGTGGTTAAGGAATCCTATACGTTCTTTGGTGTCAATGGAAGTGGAAGATTCAGGATCACTTTTGCTTGGGCCTTGCCCAGCTCTAGGCTACAGCTACGGACTTGATGCCCCAATACTTTCCCTCTTGAACCATGAAGTGGGAATTAGGAAAGGTCATGCGGTCCGGTCCAATTTTTTCGGCCGGTGTGCAATTTTTCTGATTGCACAGAAGCACAGATCGATGTGCGGTCTGAATTAGTGCGACAAAATCGAACATCTGAATGTAAAGGGACGGTGCATGATTTTATTTATAGATTTCCCCTCCACTTCTCTCTCCTCCATATTTCCCTAAGGAAAAACCATAGGAGAAATGAAATTAACTGGATAAGACCCTTTAAATATTTTTTGAAATTTATTTTTTATTTGAAATATATCCGGAAAAAAATTAAAAATTCAAGAAAAATAAAAAAAATTCAGTAATTTATCCCCACATTATTTAAAATTAATTTTTGTTTTCTAAACTACGATTTTGATTTAAGAAGAGTTATTCCAAGCTTCAATAAATTCCATAAAATTCAAAAAAGAACATAAAAGTTATAATGAAATCTGAATTAACTTGGACTAATGATTAACATGTAACTAAAATCCATAAAATGGTTTAAAATGTGTTAATTACTTGAATTAAACACCGAATTTAGGGAGTTATCAGCTTTACAATCACTGAATTTGTACAACCCTTCAAGTAATGAATGAGAAAATGAAATTATGATAATTCATTAACTCTATTTGAAACTAGAGAACAATTATCATGGGTGTAAAGCTAAGGACATTATGCTAAGAATTTTAGGAACATTGTTCATTGGGTGTTGGGTGGGCTTATTATTAAGAGAAGTAATATGATTTTGAAATTAAATTGCTCATTAGTCAATTGGATCCTAAAGTAGATAAAAAAATATAATGATTGTAACGCTTAGTCCATTATGTTAAAATTTTAATTTTATCTGAAACTAGACAATAAATGTTGTCCTTGTAAATCTAAGCAATTTTTGTTATTAGGTGTAAAGTGGGCTTATTATTAGGGAAAAGAATATGATTTCGAGATTAAATTGCTAGTATGAGGAAAAATAATGCTTGTAAATCTTAAGGCATTATGTTGAAAATTATGAATTGTTTACAGAAATGAAGTCAAAATGCCACTGCATGTCACCAAAAAGGGTACAACACATTGTTCCAATATGTCATCATGCTAATCAACCTTTGGATCCTCCTTGTCGTCTTCGTCATCTCTGTTGCTACCATCATTGACATCCTCCTCCGCTCGCCACCAACACTTCAGTGTCATGAGTAGCTAGATGCTTTCCGCTGTCAACCTTGTTCGCTTGTAGTTGATGATGGCACGAGGGCGCACTTGTCGCCGAGACTGATAAGAACTCCTTTGCATTTACTGATAAACCAGGATACGAGTGCTCACCTCTGACCTTCCACTAGTGTAACGATTTCATCCTCCTAATAGGAGGTGAAGTAATGTAGACATCTAGCTTGTGCAGTGGATCAGAAGTTGGAGTGTGATCATTATCTAGCAACAATTCATCAAGTGCTTTGCTGAAAAAAGCTGTCGTTGTCCAAGCGGGACGAAAACACCTAGAGGGAGCTGAATCAGTCATAGATTGATCATTTCTGTTGTCAGGTGTAGCTAATAAATTCCTTACATAACTGATGACTTTGTCTCATCAGTCACAGTCGATTAACCGTCCCTTCATGGATGGATCAATGAGCGCAGCAACGGTGAAGGCCTGGCTACGAGTGAGGATGGTTAAATATTTATTCAGCTTGGTATTCATCACTTGACAAGCATTGTAGACAGAAGTCTATTGGCGCGATGATATAACACTATTCACTTGAAACAAGGTTGATTCTCAGATTCCTTGCATGATACTATCAAGATGTTTTGTTATCGCTCTGAGGATGAAAATTGCTTCATTTGCAGTTGGTGACTTAGATTGACAAGCTAGGGACGCGGCCATCACAAGGGGCTGCAGTATCCCTGCAAAATCTTTGATCATTTACCAGTCTTCATCAACCAGCATAGGCTTCTTCAAGACATTTACCGCCATTACATCAAGAATATCCCTCTTTTCGATGCTTGCGACAACCATTTCATACGTTAAATTCCACCTTGTCGTGCAATCTAAGGGGCTCTTCTTATGGTTCGATAATCCAAACTGCTTGCATAGTGATACAAAGCACTCGGCGCGTTATGTTGACCCACGTATTGCAGTCACAATGTCCCTCAAGCGGAGCATTGTGTCACCCAGAGTGGATGAACCGAAGTCATCAATTAGGGTGCACTCGTCACTATCATTGGCGTCAAGAATATAACTATCATCCAGAATGACTTTCTCACATGGTGCCTCCGTAACCTGTAGCGAGCTGAGCCTGGCCTGGACTACAAGGTTGATTACGTGTGCCACACATAATACGTGCCTAGTTGCAGTGAAATGATGGTTCCCTTGCTTCAATTCATCTTCTAGAGTAGCCATCATCTTCTTGTTATTTGATGCATTGTATGCGGTCACTGCGCACACCTGCGTTAAAAATACATCAGGAATGTGAGAATGTCACAGCAGAAACTATTATTGATTACATTGTTATGCATACATTTGACTTTAAGCCAAACTCTGCCAAGATTTGGAGGAGAGTTGCGCTAAGGTTTTCCCCAGTGTGCGGTCCTTTCAATTGGCGTATCCCAAGTACACGCTCACACAGTTTCTGCTCCTTGTCCACCCAATGCACAGTCACCCCTAAGAATGCAACGTTGTTTTCAAAAGTCCACGCATCCAATGTTAGTGATATATGAGCAACGTCAGCCAGTTTTTGTCATATGGTTTTTTTTCATATCTTTGTAAAGAGTATGTGCTTTGGCTTTGACAGCCCTTATAGATGGGATATATATCTCTTCTTGTGCGATGTAACGGAGAAGTCTTATGGAGTACTTCTTCCTAACAATCGCCCACGGTGAATCAGATAGACATATGAAGCGCACAAGTTCTTCCTTTGTATTCTCTATCATACGACCAATATACTATTGTTTCTTACTACCTCTTGCATCAAAATATTCAGCCACTGACCTCTCCCTTCCCACGATGTTCCTCTTGTCCTTCAAGGATGCTAAAACCTTTGGATGAAATTTTTCCAGATGTCTCCACAAAGGAGTGCTGCTCAGATATTTGCTGTGGTCGACAATTACAGTACATCTGTTGCATCTGAATTTTTGTTTTCCCTGAGATGTGAAGTACCTCAATGCATCGCATCTATTAACACGGGGCTTCTTATAATCTCTGTTTGCGCCACTATTTGATGACTCATCCTCCACAAACATAACTGTGAATTCTAGGCCGTGTGATGATTCATTGTCTTCCATCCTAATATTTAAAAGGAAGGTGACATGGATAAAACATCTGCCAAGTGGTCAGTTCAGGTTCTCTTTTCCCGAAGCTTTGTTATCCACAGAGGAGGGGGCAAATCCTCCTCAGTGATGCTTCTTTTATGAGGGGTAACTCTTTCCCCACTAGATATCTAGTAAGGGAAGAGATGAGAGTGAGTCAATAACAAATAACCGCATACCCAAATAGCGAATCCAATGAATAATCTTGTTCCCTTGGGGCACCACCACAAGGGCACTTGTGACATTACTAAGATGTAAGGTTTTAAAAGCAAGATATGAGAAAGAGAGGAGTAAGAGAGTCATATAGAGGAAGAGAGTGAGAAATAGGGGTAATAGATAGTGGGAGTAATTGTGAGAAAGAGAGTGTGTGTGAGAGAGAGAGTGAGTAATTGAGAGAAAGAGAATGAAGGAGAGTAAGAGAGTCATTGAGAGAGTAAGAGAGTGAGAAGTGATGGATATTATGTGGCCGTCAAGCCAATCACACTACCATGATTATTTAAGTTCATTGAATAAATTATTTGCATTCATTATTATTCTGTGTGATGTTTATAATGAAGTCCATGAATACGTGCAATGACAAAGTGGATTATGATGAGATCATAATACAGTGATCACTAGTCTTTAAACATGTATTCTAAATATTCCTATTCGAGGATAGTCGAGATGGACATCGAATTATCCGGGTAGAATAGCACTAGCTGATCCTACTTATTCGATAAGTATAGCTGATCCTGTGGCTATTAGTGTGGAGACACTAAGGACAGATAGTGGGTGCTCTTTAGAGAAAGAGTTCACTGAATTGATCCGTATGAATCCCTGAATGGTATTATACCTAAACGTCAATCAGGTTGATTCAAGTCACGGTTGTATAAGTGATCCACTGACCTGAGACACCAAGGACATCTCGTAAGCGGACGACTACATTTTGACTGTGATATATGAGTCTCTAATCATGGGATTCAAATAAGTTATAGATTGGATGTAGTAAGAAGCTTACGGAGATGATTGAGTGGTCAAGACGGGATCATCCGCCCTCGGTATAAGAGGAGATTGACTCGAGGAAGACGATGCAAGAAAAATCCCTGGCCAGGGTAGTAAGGATATTGAAGAAGGCGTTCTCCAATGATCCCCGTTACGCATCAGTACTAATCGAATGACGGATTAGAGTTTGACGATAAACCATGCTCTAAGTCGTTCGAGAGTCTCGCGTGGATGATAGATTATACATATACGGAAACCGATGACGATAAAGGTTCCATGAGAGAGTTCGAGACTACTCGGTATCTTCTAGAGCACGAGGTGTAGCTTGGCACCCCACGGGCTGGAAACTTAAACTATCGATTGGGTTAAATCGATCCTTATTTAGTTAATCTATATGTTGATATAGTTAATTAATAAGGTTGGTCAATAAATGTTATTGGGCCATTTAAGTTATTAACTAGAATGATACATGGGCCTAGAGGGTCACACGCACAAGGTCATAAGGGCATTGGTGGATATATTTTTCTTTGGAGGGTTTTTTGAGAAAAACCTTAAGTGAAATATAAAGGGGGAAAAGGGTCTCATTTTAGATACCCATGCAAGTTTAATTTGAGAACCCCTCCCCTCTCCACTCTCTTCTGCACTTCCAAGGAAGAGTGTCTTCATGGTGAGGAGATCTTCAAGGTTCTCAAGAAGAACTGAAGAAGAAGAGGTGGAGATCCAAGCTCCGAGTGATCGCGTGGATACTTCTAGAGGCTGGACGCGTGAACGGCTTCAGAATGATCTCAGAACGACAAAGTCAAGGGTGGAACGTGTTCCCCAAAAGGTACTACAACGTTTTGTTTTATAGATCGATTGAGAATCGATCGACCGTGCTTCCGCATCCATGGAATGTGTTTTTCATGGATGAACCAAACTACATAACCCAACAAGAAGTAGGGGTAAGAGGGATTAAGAGAGTGAGAAACAGGGGTCAGCGGGAATAAGAGAGTGAGAAATAGGGGTAAGAGGGAGTAAGAAAGTGAGCAATAGGGGTTAGAGATAGTGGGAGTATTTGAGAGAAAGAGAGTGAGAGAGAGGGAGTAATTGAGAGAAAGAGAGTAAGATATAATAGGGAGTAATTAAGACAATGAGAGAGAGTGAGAGTGTCATTGAGGGAGTAAGAGAGTGAGAAATAGGGGTAAGAGGGAGTAAGAAAGTGAGATATAGGGGTAAGAGGGAGTAATAAAGTGAGAAATAGGGGTAAGAGATAGTGGGAGTACTTGGGAGAAAGAGAATGAGAGAGAGAGGGAGTAATTGAGAGAAAGAGAGTACGAGAGAGTAGGGAGTAATTGAGAGAAAGAGAATGAGAGAGAGGAGTAAGAGATTCAGAAATAGGGTGAGAAACAGGAGTTAGAGATAGTGGGAAAATTTGAGAGTAACAGAGTGAGAGAGAGAGAGGAGCAAGAGAGTAATTGATAAAAATAGAGTGAGAAATAGGGGTAAGAGAGAGTAGGGAGTAATTGAGAGAAAGAGAGTAACAAGACAAAAGATAAAATGAAACTAATCTTGGTTATTTTTCAGGAACCAATCTACAATTCTCCATTTTTCAGAAACTAAACTAACCCAATAATAATGAAAAAATATGATAATTTACCATTGAGGCGTCTGTGGATCCTGAAACTCATCTCCATGACGTACCCAATACGTATGCAAAAACATGATACTTTATCAATTACCATTGAGGTGTCTATGCTTCATTGAGAAGCCAAGAGATAAAATAAAAATGATAGATGTTTTTCTCACGCAGGTATGTGATCTAAATCATTATCGGGATGAAATAAATATCTGATCTAGTATGAGATAGCTGGATTGTGTGAAGTATATACATGATACCTTGCAATGGAGGCAATTTTGGCCCAAAATTTTTGGGAGTGAAGAGGGAATCCAAACTTCAGTCTTCAGTCTTCAGTCTTCAGCCGGAGGCCCAGAGCAATGGTCAGAAACTCAGAATGAGAGTGAGAGAGAGAGTAGGGAGTAATTGAGAGGAAGAGAGTGAGAGAGAGAGAGGAGGCCCGACGGCGGCCGACGGAGACTAACGGAGGCCCGACGGAGATTGACGGGGGGAAGTCTTCACAGTCTTCAACGAATGCCCGAGTGACTCTTCAGCCCGAGACCCCAAATGCCTGATGTCCTGACGGCCGCTACAGCTCAAAGACCCTTACTCAAATTTTTTAAAAGAAACCGGCCAAAATCGCAAAATCGCACCGCACACGACCGTGGCCGATGTGTGGTGCAATTTACTGTAACTCTGTCTGATGTGCGGTTCGAAACATCGAACCGGACTTCACACCGGCCTAAAATAGCACCGATCGCACCAAAGGACCAACCCTAGTGGGAATTTTCCCAACTAAGCACTTGTTTATTTTCACGCATATCTCCAAAATAAAACTAAGAATATATGGTAGAATTCTCAGGATTTTGATTGGAAATATGGAAGTCTCATGAATGAGATAGGGTAAGTGTTAACACTTTGTTGAATTTATGGTCAAAGAAAGGCGGTGCTACCTGAGATAACCTACTCCTAAGATTTTAGAAGAAGTGGAGGATATCGAAAAGATGTGACCAATATGATGATACATACATGTAGAACAATATGACCATGAAGGGAATATTAACAGAAGAAATTCATACACGTCCAAACCCCCCTTTTTTTCAATATATCATTTTTTCTTCTTTTTTTTACTAGAAGAAGGGCATGACAGAAAACACCTTCATCCTATAAATGGTTTCTAAACATCTTATCACAACTAGCAATGAATGACATAACAATCACATTGGTCAAGAAAGAAGGGACAGGAGAATAAGATTGACATAATGCATAGTGAAGCATGGACAAAAAAAGATGCGAAGAGGCGATATTGGAGTGATATCGTGGAAAGGAAGATAGACGTACTTGGGAGATAGATATATCCTCGGTAGTGGAAGTAAGTTGATGATGGGTAAGACTTAAAGTATGTGGGAACAATGAGATCATGGAAGACGATGTATTCTGTGCATAGGAATTGGAGAATGACTCACTCCTATCTTGAAATATGAGTAGGCTAATGGTGAGAAAAATACTTAAGTGGGGTCGGTTACTTTGATCTGGTGGAATGGGGGACCTCAATTCACTCATCACTCTACCAATGGAGCATAGAGCTTCTACCCTTTGACTTTGCATCATCAAATCACCCACTAGAATCTCTCCCCAATTTGAAATTGAACCCACATTGCTCAAAATCAAACATTGCTACACCTGAAACATGCTCTTAATCAGCTCTAAGAGCTTAACTTCTCTACACATGTTCCCAAACCAACGGATGAAAAATTTATTGAGGGTTGATTATGGTTATGAGCAGGTTCAATTCATGTAATATTCCCCAAAATTAATTGCATAAATCACAGTTTGCCATATAAAATGAACTATCTTTCCTATCCCCCACCCCCAACTAGAGCAAGCATGGTCCTCAATGCATAATTGAACATATAACCGAAAGGAAAGTCGAGGGAGAGGATCGCAAACAGTGGGGATGGAA
This sequence comes from Wolffia australiana, assembly GCF_029677425.1. Lineage (NCBI taxonomy): Eukaryota > Viridiplantae > Streptophyta > Magnoliopsida > Alismatales > Araceae > Wolffia > Wolffia australiana. Next base: position 1,963,013 of record NC_135840.1, read on the forward strand.
GTTGTAGCATGCCATTGAGAGGATAAAAGTAAAGATCCGTGAATGCGTTGTGGCTGCATCATATGTCATAAGTGCTTCAACTTGGTCAATATTCAAGACTGATAGAGGCTCCACATGAACAAAATATTCCAAATTTTTAAAGAGCGAGAAAATTGAGAGGGAAATTAGGTTGAGGACTTAGGTCGTAAAAGATCAGGTCGTGGATAGCTCTTCCAACCCACTCCTCCTTATGGCATGGTTGCATCCCTCAATTCCTCCTTCATGTGAGTGTGACCTACTTGTTATGATAGCTAAAGAAAATACAATAAAATACATGAAGGGGAACTGGAAAAGCATCCCAGTTCCCATTAGGGAAAGGAAAATAAATCAAGCTAAGGATTATATAAGAGCATAAGGCTACATTCAAAGCATCATGTATGAGAAACTCAATGCCCATGTGTATGTACCAATATTTAAGAATGGGTTGCCTTGTAATTTTGGCCCACAAAAGTAAAACATTAAAGGAATCTGACATAAAGAAATCCACGCTAACAAGTTGCCAATTCCACTCAAAGAAATAATTATGCCAAATGTAAAAAGAATTTTGCACAAAAGGGTTCAACCTCTGCTTCATTACAAAAAAGAACTACCCTTGTCCTAGGTTGAATTTTGAATAATTCATTAGGGGTACTGCAAAAATCCCTTTCAATTTTCATCGTCATGATCCTCATTGAAGCCTTCTCATAGCTGTTTTCTTTCACACGATTTATATCATCAAGAAACAACATGTAAAGATCAGATATTATTTCATTTAGTTCTTCCATTGAGAAACTTGATTCCCCAAAATTATTCCTCCATAATTTAATGAAAGAATTATATCTTGAAAATTCAATCATCTCTTCTCCACTCATGTAGTATGCGGGTTTATGTGCAATTCCATTATTCAGTGCTTCTGGAAAAGGAATAGGAGGTTGATAGTCTTAAAGATGAGGATGGGTGTGTTCAGCCTGACCTTCCTTATCTCTACTCACATTTTCTTCCATATCATCCTGAAACATTAAATCAGAAGCAGTATAGCATTGTGATTATGATTCCTCATACAATTGTACTTCATCCTCATGAAAATATACATTAAATATTTCAACAATCTCCAAATTGATAGTTTGAATTTTTCTGACAAAATAATCTTCCTCAAGGGGACCGCTTTCTGCTAATAAATCTTTCAAATATTTACAAACATCTTTCTTCATATGGAAAATTCTTGAGAAGTATTCTCCCATTTCCCGTAAATCATTTTTTCTAGTAGGAAATCCTCTAATCATATTATGGGGTATCATCATGCGGGAAATTATGGTGAAGCTGAGAAATTTTCTCTTGAATCGTTTCAAAGTCATGAACAAACACATGATGCTCTTTGGAAAATGAAGCTGAAGCGTTTTATGATGAACTTGCAGAGGAAGTTCCTAATGATGGTGATTGCCCTCACTCAGAGTGTGGATGTTCCAAAGGGGGAATGGCATGAGTGTGGAAGCCATGATCATGGTTATTATAGGAAGAAAATTTAAGGGTTGTTGCCTCTGTAGATTTCAGATAATACGACTGCCCATGAAAATTGGGGACAGCATCGTGTAAATGTTCACAATCATAAATATAAGCACTGCTATCATTATTTAATTTTTCACCATGATATAAGGAATCTTTATGATTAGGAAAATATTTGGATTGAGAACTTTCATAGAAACAATTTTGATGCAATTCATGATACCGACAACTATGCCCATAATAGTAAGACATAATTGCTTCATATACTTAGAAATGATTGTCTATTATAAGAAATAAAATGTGGTGCAAGAATATATTAGACTAATAATTAGCACTTTCTAAATAATTAAATCAAGATTTTGAAATACGTCCTACAACACTCAATTGATATAAATGAAAACCACTTGAACTTCCTTAGCGTTGCTTCCCCGGAAACGGTGCCAATTGATAAGCCAAAAATAGGGATAAATTATCCAATTAAAATCCCTTATCCTTGTTAATTTTAGCTTACACAATAAAATTTATAAAACCCTAAAGTAAGATGTATAATGATAAGTATGGATATCGTCAAAGGGAAGCTAGTAAGGCAGTTCAAATACTTATCCAATTAAGTTAACCGACCCTAAAGAGGGTTAATTCAATCTTCAATGAAGATTAAATTAACCTAATTATATAAAGAATTTAGAAAGGAGAGTAGAAGAGATGGGAAGGATAGAAGAATTTGGGATCTCTAAATTGACTTTTTTGATCCAAGAAAAAGTACTAAATGAGTCAAGTAGAGGGATTAAGAAGAAAATTTGGTTTTAATTTGTTTTGTGGAGACTGGGAATCCAAACTACTAACTACTATCTTATAACTATAATTCAATCTTTCCAATAAATTAAACTTTTTTAATATTATTTTTTGTTCTTAATTTTGCAAGTGGAATAGTTTGATCAATTTAATAATCTCTGTTCTAAATCCTAGCAAGGGCTTGTACATGCTGCTCAAGCCAAGCGATTTAGAAGTTCACACCAAGATCAACAAGAAAATTCACAAATTTCACTCACAAATAATTCAAATCACAGTAAAATTCACATCCAATGAAGTGAAATACCAAATTCAGATGATCCAGGCTTGTTCTCCTCTCTGTCTTGTAGCTGTGAAAGAGCCCCTCTAGAATAGCCTCCTCAACTTGAATTTCAGATTTTATACTTAGGTTAACTGGTAAAAATTACCATTTTACCCCCAATACGTAATTAATTTTTTATCGATGTAGGCTTGATCTGAATTATCCAATCATATAGATAGAAAGAGGAGGTCGAGATGAGCAAACCTATAAAACTTGAGCTCAGTCTGCCTTCAGGATTAAAAGTTATTGATAAATCAATATTGACCAATCAGAGCTGTTGGATCAATATTCATTTATTTAATTTAAATTTTATTTAATTTAAAATCATGTTGATCCTTGATTGCTTGATGAATTTTAAAGGCGTTTTGGCGCATCCTCTCTTGGCGCACCACGTACCCTTGTCCTGAATTGAAAAGAAAGAAAAAATAACAGAGAAACATTTTAAAACACACTTGTGCCTTTTCCTAGCGCCGACCACTCACAAGCTGCCATGTCACCTCCCGTGCATGCGCTTTGTATGCGCAGCACGAGCAGTGCACTTACTACCCAGAAACTATGCATATGCGGATAGCATTTAGGTCGTCCAATTCTCTTATGGCGCCCGAGATTTGGCCACATGGCCCAGCAAAATCAAGTTCTTAGAGTTTTGCACAAAATTCTCTGATTTAATTCGCACGCAAACAGACGCAGCCCAAAGTATTTGTACATATGCCCATCTTCTTTCTCTCTCCCCCATATTTCCCTTAAAAAACAGAGAAAGACTCAGATTATTTTGATAAAAATCTCAAAATATTTTATATTGGATCTTTACACTTGCAATGTGTGACAGAGAGCTGTTTTAAGGGCATATTTGCAACCAAAATTTCAGAAAAGTCCCTCCAGCTTTAGAAATTGATTTAAAATACTATTTTTCTTGTAATTATATCCTTTTCTATTTAAAAAATAATTTCTCCTTCAAATAAATTTTAAAAAATTCAATAAAAATCTAGAAATTTCAGTAATTCATCCCCACATTACTTAGCATTAAATTTAATTTTTAAATCTTCCATTTCCATTTAAAAAGAGTTATTCCATGCCTACAAAAAATTCATAAAATTCATAAATTAATAGAAAAGTTATAATAAAATCAGAATTCACTTGAAATAGAGTTAACATGTAAATATTTAATCCTACTTTAAAATCTTTAAATGGATAAAATTGTGCTAATTATTTGAATAAAACACCGAATTTAGGGTGTTATCACCATCTCCAAGACCTTCTATATGTTAGCCAAAAGTGCATCAAAATCGTGACCAGAAACAGAAAAGTCATGTATAAAAATCTCTAAGTGATCTCCTACTAGATCTGAGAACAATGCAGGCATTCATCACTAAAATGTGGTGGGAACATTACATAATCCTAGCAGTATTCTCCTAAATGCACATGTTCTAAATTGAGAGGTAAAAGTAGTCTTCTCTTGATCTTTGGGTGAGTTTCTATTTGATTATACCCTGAATATGCAGCTAGAAAACAGGAAATTCATGATTTAATCCTATGAATGTGTATTTCAACGTGGATGGCAATGGTTTCAAATCAATCTTCGAATCAATGATAAAAAACTATACTAAAAAGTGAAACCATCATGTGAATTATGTGATGAGGAACATGTAACATCATAATCAAAGTCATCATTAGAATCAACCAAGAAAATATCTGCACAAGCCTTTTCTGGATATTTCATTAAGATACAAATTTATTTCCATGTTTTATTTCCCAACCTTGAATTCAACAATCTTTTTTCTCAATTTGTGTTTTCCCTAGGTGTGGCTAAGAAAGGTAGATCTAAGATAATAGGGGCATTCCTAGGATCTTCGGTGTCAGCCCCTATAAAGTCCACCAGAAAATGACAGTGTTCAATCATTACCATTACATCTTCCAACAATCCATGAGGTTTCCTAATAGATCCATCCTCTAATTGAATTTCCATAAATATGGGTTAGAAATCTCAAAATTGAAAATTATCGTATAAGGCCTTAGGCAAAATATTAACTATTGCTCTTGAATCAAGCAGTGATTTGGAGAAAATCATTCCCCCTATATCTCACTTAATTAAGGGAGCTGGGGATCCCTACTTTTGCCAAGAGGGTTTTGTAGACTGGAAATCAGATTTTAAGATAATTGGATCCTTTTCTGCTTCCTACTAGGTGTGCACAATTTTTTTAAAAAATTGAGCATACGTGGGACTATGTTGAATTGCTTTAGTCAAAGGAATCTTAAGGTAACTTACTTTAAAAAATTCAAGAAGGTGCTCACCATTAGCACTCTATTCAGCCTTAGAAATTTTCAAAGCATCCAATAATGGAATGGTTGGCACATATACTTTAGAATCAGGTTCATTCCTATTATTTTATATATCCTCATGACATCATTCTAGTTCCTCTACGTCTTCAAAAATATCAGGACGCACTTTTTCATTTCTCAACTTAGAAATTGCATGCATGGTTTCATGATTATTTTGACTTGATATGACTATCAATAGAATATAAATTTATAAGATTCAATTTCAGACTGAGTTGGGAGTCGACCTTGTTCTTGGTTGTGGGAACCATTTTTTGTCCAATTTACCTTTTAGTTTATAGTTCGTCCTTGGCGCTTGCTCTTTTCTCATCTTCTTTATCTTCTTGTTGAATTCTTGCATCATTCCTGACATTTGAGCTTGCATTTTTTGCATATTGTCTTGTTTTTCCTGCACATTCCTATGTAGCTCATCATACGATGGGTTAGTGTTGGACTGAAAGAGTTTTGTGAACCTTTTGGGTAAAAATTCCTTTCTTCTTGATGTTGAAAATATGACTTTAGCTTCTTCTTTAAGGGTAAAGGTACGTGAACGGGTCTCGAGCCCCTTTAACTTTAGGGTGATGCCCCGAGGTGGAACCTAAGGGTTCCACTAGAGGGGTCGAACAGGAGGAGTACGCCATGCTAATGTGCCTTGGATGATCCACATCTCCGGGTCAGACGCTGATGAGCGCATTGAACTATCCATGTGGCTGAGAGCCCTCACATCCCAGGCACAACGACACAATTATCAGGGGCGCGCTCTACACTGAGCTAAAATCCCGTCATGCGGGCCTGGCTAATTTCATCGTGAAACGGCTGATTTTAGACAGTCGTTATCACTATGTCTAAAATCCTGGTTATAAGGGGTGTTTTGTTCTTACGGAACCTTTCCTGTATGTCTATTATACGTGGGGGTACATGGGTTGTGAACACACTTAATATCTGTTCTCATAAAATTTTCTATTCTATTTGACCTCTATTAAGTGTATTTTTTGCATAAGAAGTCATTTGCATTTTAGGTCAATTGTATGCATTATCACTATCATTCCAAGAATTTTAAACCATAGGTCTATTCATCCTTGACCTACCAATAGCAATAACTTGTTCATGTTAAGGAAAATCTACCTCAACATGATCTTGTTGAGATGGTTGAGGTGCATCATGAGTGCTCATCTTATCTAATTCTATCGTTAAATCAGAAACTGCTTTAACTAATTGATCAATCTGTAAATCTGGTTCAACTTCACTTACCTCAATCATTCCACCTCTTCTGGCAATTGTGTTTCTTCCATGACGGTTGAGGGCCACATAATAGCCTTCAATTTCTTAAAGGGTTTATAGAATCTTGATAGCTTCATCTAGATATTTATGCATAAAAGTATCTCGACTACCGCATCGATCATATTCCAATCTGGGTCTCTTAACCCTGCGTAAAAGGTTCAGATGATCTCCCATTCTTCTATACCATGATTTGGACATTCTTGTGTTAATTCCCATAATTTCTCCCATGCTTCTCTCAAGGATTCATTGGGTCCACAGCTGAACCCATCCTATACATGTTAGTTTTTTCAACGACATAATATTTATTCAAGAAAGCAAGCTCCATTTATTTACAACTATCAAAACTTATAGACAAGGAAGTAAACTAACCATGAGCTTTATCACGAAGACTGACTGGAAATAATTTCATTTTGATTACTTCGTTAGTGATGTTGCAGAAATAAAAAGTTCGACAAATGACGGTGAATTCTTCTAAATGTTTATAAGGTTTCTCTTGGGATAAACCATGAAAAATTGGAAGGGATTGAACCATATAATGATGCATCTTCAAATCTGATCCTTCAGCAATTATAGAATTCATTTGTGTAAGAGGTTCATACCCTAGAGGAGTTGAATATTCTTTTAATCATTGTCTTCTATTTACCAGCCCTATGTTTTCACCAATCATGAACCATAATCAATGGTTGGTGGCCGTTCAACAAATCAAATGGTGGCACGCCACATGACTTAAAATTTAAAATTTATATAAAACTTTACAATTAACTATAAAACCTAAAAATATAAATGAATATGTATTTTGACTTAGAAAAATCATATCTTTGTGATTATAATGTCTAAAAATTCAGAAAAAATAATATTTTGACTCAAAAAAATATCTTCTTTCAGAATATTTTGTTAGAAAAATCCCTAAAATTACTTTAAAAATCACAAAATTCAAAATATCATTCTAAAAATGGATAAAGCTATTCAATATCATAAATATAATTGATCATAAACATTAGCCTATTCCATGAACTGTTCATTTTTCTAATAGTAAAAGACTTAATTGCATGCTTTAATAGTTTATTATTGAAGATATGTTCTATTAAAACTAAGAGTAAAGCCAAACCTTATCACTAACAGGGGTTTCCTATAGATGGATCACATTCACCATAGGACTATGAATAAATATATGAAATATTGACATATGATCTATGAGGAACAAATGTGAGATAATGGGAAGGAGAAGGACTGAGCTATGAAATCGAGTTAAATACAATAAAAGCAGAACAAAATTTTTAGGAATATTATGTAATATGATTTTTTAATTTTCATAAGAGTGGAGAATGATATAATTTATTTATAGAGTTTCTATTATATCTATTTGACTCCATAAAATATAGAAATTTAACTTGAGATCAAATACAGGACAGGTTCCACGGAAAATGAGGAGGGCGATGTCTCTCTCTCTGAGGATTCAGACGTGGATGCTTCTCCCCCTCCAGGACATTGTTCAGATGCCTCCCATACACGCCGCATATACAACACCCGATCGAGGGTGCGTCACGTGAGCCGGTAGTTTTATGATTCCAAGTCTTGTTTAGAATTGTAGAGGGATTGGTAATCCTCTAACCCAATCACATCTCCTCTCACTAATAAAAAAGTACAACTTAGGGATAGTTGGGCTTATCGAACCAATGACAACATCGGATCATTCCCAATCTATAGCGAGAAAACTCGGAATGGATCATGTTCATTGTCATTCCTCAAATAAGCTCTGGCTTCTTTGGAAGCGAGATTATTGGTTGGTGCTACTGGCTGAAGGGACCAGCTACGTCACCTTTGACGTACCGTACTCCCCGAAGGCTTACTCGTATACAGTCATTTACGCACTGAATAGACAACTAGAGCAAGAGACCCTCTAGGAGGAACTCGCCTACATGCCCATTCCCACTCACGGCTTGTTGATCTCCCTTGGTTTATAGCTGGGGATTTCAACTGCATACGAGCAGTTAGAGAGCATTAGGGGGGCCGCCCACCTCGGTCACGATATATGCAAATGTTTAACGACTTTATCCATCAGGCGTCACTAGTGGATCGCCTACCATAGGTGAGCAGTAGACCTGATGTAATGAACGTCAGGCGGATGTGCGTATGTACGAACGGCTCGACATTGTTTTACCAATAGTACCGCAGTGATGCATTGCACCACCACGATTGAGATCCTATCGCAATATTACTCGGACCACTTGCGGATCCTCCTTCTCCCAGACTTCAGCAACCGAGTCCACTGCCCTCCATTCCGATTCCAAGCCATGTGGTTAGAGCATACCGACTTCCATCGTTATGTACGAAGCCATTCGCATGGAACGATCTCTACATCACCTATGGAGAACTTCAGTTACAAACTGAGGAATCTCAAGTTCCACCTTAAATGGTGGAACTGACATGTCTTTGGAGACGTACACGCACTGGTCGAAGCACTCAAGCGGAACTAGCTGCTATTGAGTGACAATTGCAAGATGGTTGGACGGACGACGTGGGAGAGCACTAACTTCACCTTAGAGAGCAGCTTGAGGACGCTATGGGGCGCTAGGAGATTTTCTATCTCCAGAAGTTGCGTGTCCAATAGCTACGAGAAGGTGATAGAAACACACGTTTCTTTCATGCTTCGATCCGTCATAGAGTCCATCTTAATTATACGACACTATTAGAGACGTATAGTCCGGACCCCACCCAACTAGCAGCTGTAGGAGTGGAGTATTATCATTCACTCCTCTCCTCACAATCAACTGTTTTGAGTGAGGACATCCTTGCCTCTATCCCTCACTTGGTGACCGACCAAGATAGTTCACTTCTCACAGCCCTTCCTACCCGAGTAGAGATCAAGGAGGTCGTTTTTTCCTTGGGTAGGAACAAGGCCCCAGAACCGGATGGATTTTCCGCAGAATTCTATACTGCATGCTGGGATATCGTAGGCACTGACTTGGTGCTTGCTATCAATGAGGTGTTGACGCGCAAAGTCTTCCCGCAAAGTTGGAAATCCACTTTTCTGGTGCTCATTCCAAAAGTGGACACTCCAATTTCCTTCCGAGACTTTCGACCCTTTTGTCTTTGTAATGTATGCTACAAAGTTGCATCCAATATCATTAAAAATCGACTAGGGCACTTCCTCGATAGACTTATCTCGCCTGAACAGTGTGGTTTTCTCAGGGGTCGACAGATCCATGACAATGTCATGCTAGTTCACGAACTAGCCGAGTCACTAGACGCTCATATTCGGGGCTCAAATGTCATCATCAAACTAGATATGGAGAAGGCCTTCGATCGAGTCAAGTGGGATTTTCTCACCCAAGTGTTACATCACTTTAAGTTCAGCGATGCGTCCATCGATCTGATCGATGCATGCATTCGAGAGAATCATTTCTCTCTCTTGATGGATGGAAATTCCACTGGCTTCTTCACGGCCACGAGAGGTCTACGGCAAGGTGATCCTATCTCACCCACCCTTTTTATATTGATGGAGGAGGTCTTTAGTCGATCGCTCACACGTGCGATCGATCGTGGCCTAATCCAACCATATTTTACGAAAAGGGGATGCCCAATCCTCTCGCACTCACTCTTTGCGAATGATGCCATCCTTTTCCTTAATGGATCCGAAAAATCCATTACGGAATTTATGAGCGTCCTCACTGCGTACGAGCAAGCCTCAGGCCAGCTCGTCAATGCCTCAAAGAGTAGCTTTATAGTTGGTCCTTCCACCACTACAAAGCGCTCTCAGATAATCCAATACTCTACCCATTACTCACGAGGATGCCTCCCTTTTGACTGACTATCTTGGATGTCCTATCTTTCTCGGACACGTTAGACATCATTATTTTGATGCCCTTCTGGCCAAATTGAGAAACAAACTTGAGGGATGGAAACTCCATTTTATCTCTCCTCGAGGACATATCCAACTTATTCGAGATGTCCTCATGAGTATCCCGCTGCATACCCTTGCGGTTCATTCACTATCTGTCACAATCCTCCGCTCAATGGAACGACTATGTGCACGTTTCTTATGGTCCGGTCACCTCGAGGGTGAGATCGCCATCATTGGGTCTCTTAGGAGAAAGCATGTCAGCCGACGACTAAGGGGGGTTTAGGGATCAGACGCCTCTCAGACATCCAGGACATGCTTCAAAAGAAACTCGTATGGCGCATGCGCACCACACACTCCCTATTGGGAAGTTTTATTTTCGCAAGTCAGGCGAGTGGGCCCGTCGAGAGATGGATATCCGGGGCCATCGGAGATGGCAGATGTGGCAGCGATAGTGGCTTGAGATTGCCCAGGTCACATGTTGGCGTATAGGCCGAGGTACGATTAGCGCCTGGTTTGACACTTGGCACGCTGACGAGCCTTTCGCTCGCCATCCCCACTTTGTACCACATCGAGTGCAACTCACAGTGGCCCAGCTGCTTATGGGCAACACGCCCCACCTATGGGAGCAACATGGCCTCCCGTGCGCCATGTTACCCCAGGTCTAGAATACTTCAATCGGGTCCACTCCCGACCGTGCTATTTGGACGCTCACACTCGATGACGCATACTTGTGCAGTTCTTCTGAGGAGTATTTCCGTGAGAAATCCCCCATCCAGCACTGGGGTCGTCCCATCTGGCACCCGGCGATCCTTACGCGCGTCTCTTTTTTCCTCTGGAGACTCCTACACCGTGGCCTCCCAACTGATGATCGGGTGATCCATCTAGGCCACTCTCTCGCCTCACGTTGCAATTGATGTCCCGCATTTCTACATATAGAGAGTATGGAACATCTTTTTTCCATAGTGAGACAGCCATAGAATGTTGGCGCCAAATCATGCACCTTTGGCGCCCACTCCTTCATATTCCACTGACCCCGTTGGAGTGTTTTGGCAAGATATTTCTCTTCCCAATATGCTCTAAATGGAGCCCCATCCTACACATCACCATAGCTTATTTACTATGGGAGATATGGAAGGGGAAAAATTCTTCTCGTTTTTCAAGGACTCCCATGCGCGCCGTGGATATCATGTGTCGTATCAAGTTGTGGATATGATGCACCCACCATCTCATCCCCACTCGCGACCACAGCTCAGCACTCGGATGCGATCTCCTTCATGTTTGGGGCATCCCAGTGACCCTTGCCCCTATCTGCATTCAGCTACAGGTCATCCATTGGCACCCACTGCCAATTGGCAGCCTCAAACTGAATGTGGATGGTGCGTCCAAAGGGAACCCGGAGCTAACAGGGGGAGGTGGTACCCTCCGGGATCACACAGGGAGTATCCTCTTTGCTTTTCCTCTTTCTATGGCGTACAAACTAACAAAGTACCCAAAGCTATGGCGGTACGTGATGGTTTACTCCTCTGCGAGGAACAAAACCTTCATAATATCGTCGTAGAATCGAACTCACAGGTGTTAGTCGACATGCTTCATGCAGGTACATGCTCCTAATGGCGACTACACCGTGTATGGCAGGACATCATGTGGTGCCGCCCTCGCATAACTAGCGTTCATCATCAGCTGCGAGAAGGCAACCAGACAGCAGATGCCCTCGCCAACCACGCGATACACACACAACTCCCTTCCTCCCTTTTCCTTACTTGGCAAGTGCTCCCTCCAACTGCTAGGGATGTTATCGCATCGGACGTCTCATCTTGCCAAACCTCCGCACGCACCGCACACTTTTGAAAGAGGCCCCGAGGGAGTGGCGGATCACGTGGAGCACTCGAGGTGGGAGCGCTCACACCTGATCCGACGATCATGACAGCGGGGTGGACTATGCCCACTTCGAATGAGGTCCTCGCCACACACTTCATCGATGCACTTGTTAAAGGCGGGACAGCTCCACTATCTCTCCACCATCATCATACGGAGGGCTCGTGTGAGGCATCGACGCAAGCACTTCTCGGAGCACCTGCAAGGTATCACTTATGTATCGTTTCCTTTCCTGCACAAGGACGTGGACGAGTGGGATCCGAGTGTAATTGGGATATTTATACTCGCTCCACGCCTATAAACATTGATAAACACTTCACTTTATAAATAAAATCCCCCTGGGTGGCGTCTAGGGTACGGATGGATCGGTCTACGGGCACAACCGTAGGGTTGGCCGTACTCGGCACCATGTTTTTTGCCAAGAAAAAATACAGGACAGCTTAATTTTTTCCCCAAAACTTTAGCTCTTCCTTGATCTAAGACTATCCTTTTGCCAAGTAATTCATGCGGTGATTAACCAAAAAACAGGGAGAAAATTTACTTTGAGGTCTGTTATTTATTCAAAGAAATATATAAATTGTTTCCTTAACATAGGGTGAGTAGGCGTTGAACCACAAGGGCCAGGTAATAGAATATAAAATTTCAGTTCAAATATATTGTTTTATGATTTTTTATAGGATTTAGGATTTGAATTTAAGTAAATCGAAAAAATAAAATTAAACTATTTATTTAGACATTTTCAGGATTTAAAATTTATGGTTTAAAACTAAACTAATTAAATGATAAAAGTATTAATTATATTGTAAAATTTTATTTTCTATATTTCATAGATATTTATGATTACTTTCATGTCAATGAAGTAAAAATGAACAAAAATGACATCTTTTGGTGCTTCTCAATGGTTTGGCACCGGTGGCTCATTGAGATAGCGCTAGCAGTGCGTGAATGTCGGTGGATTAGGCAATTGGTGCGTAAACACAGGGGCTCCCTTGATGAACTTCTGGATTTTTCTAATTTGTGGGCTGCATTTGGGTGCTAGGGGGGTGGCGGTTGTAGGCACTTTTTCTGTGACATCTAGATGAGGTGAGTTGTGGCAGCAGGCAATGAGGTACCTGGATGTAAATTTTGCAACATGTGGACTTTTTGACCTAGAATCTACATGATCCACTAGAAAAATAAACCAATGAAAGAGGCTATGAAAAAAAAGAAAGATCATACAACCCATCAGGTCATGTGGTGTTTTTTCCTCATGACTCTTGATCAAATATTTGAATCTCACACTCTCAGTCTTGTTAGATAAGAATGTAATATTAGAAAGTTCTACTTGACTCAATGGAGTTAAATGGCGGTAGTCTCATAAATCAATAATTAATGTATGTTTTTTATTTTACTATTTTAACCATAAATTATGGTTAATATGTGTGCCTAGTCGAACACTATTATGATTAATATAAAATTTGCGCATAATAGCTATCAATTAAAAGTAGTTATTAGAAGTAAAGGGAAAAAAATTAGGTATTTTAATTAAATTTCTTATTTAGTATTCATATCACTAACTTATTTTTCTGGTATGAAATTCTGAACTTCTGCAGGGCTGGGGCATTGGTGTAGCAGTGTTCCCCCCTCATTTCCCGGCCCAAGCCCATGTGGGCCTAGCTTTATGAACCTTTATAGACCCTCTATACTCATGCGTATCTAGAATAATAGTAATGATAATGAGGACATGAAAGACGATATAATTATGCAGAGAGCCTTCATTATTTGCAGGGGTATAAATATATTAGACAAAAATTCTAAATACATCTTTGTGTTAGTATATTTTAATTCAAAAGGATAGTGTATGTGTGTGTGGTCATCTGGTTTTCAAAAGAGAATATTGAGAAATCATGGGAGATGTGCCAAAAAAAATCATCTTATCTTCCTCAGATACCCAAGCATGCAGACCCCTCTTCCTCCACTTATCCTTGCCTCATCCTTACCATTCATCTGCCTCAAGGGTGATGAGGATGACTAACAAATACTTTTTTACACCAATGAATTATCATCAACCTTGTCCCAGAGAAAGGTCACTGATGATGTTTATATTGTCATCTTCATCATCATCCTAATTAAAACGAGGATGAGTCACCATTGTTCTCTTTGTTCTTATCCAAGGTCCACGGTTATGGAAAACCCTAGTTGAATGCAGCATCTTGATGATGCTGGGAAACACATGCCATTTAATCATGCTCTATTATAAAAATATTCCTTCATGTATCATTTATATTATATTTCCACCAAAATATGGGGAGATAGATTACAATACACTGAGAATGATTGATACAATAATTTTATTCATAAATAATTAAATATATAATTTCGAAATGTGAATATGGCACTTAAGTGTTTGTCTCTCCTCTCTTCTCTAAGTGAGGTGATGTCGAAACATGATGATACATCATATATCATCTCTGGAAATTATATTTTACTTAAAATTTTGATAAGATAAAATAAAAAATTAACTTCAGGGGTTTTATTATTAAAATACTTTATTCTCTTTAAAGGGGATTTGATGAAAAGAATATCATAAATAAATTTAGCATGTCAAAAAATAGGTGGATCATGTCATTCTTTCATGAGAATTTGTTTTATTTACATTGAATCTATCATCACTACCATAATAGCCTATCATGCTCACCAAAACAACCGCTCCTATTTTGATCCCTTTTTTATCAGATATAAATGTTATAGTGGATTAATATAGATCTTGATTCATTCTATTTACATGGAAGGAATAACTCAACATCTTCCTTGGGCGTAAAATATACAAGGGTCATTCCATTGTCAGAAGCGAACACACCCATCATCTTCTTATCTTACAGGATTCAATTTTATGACAATATGAATTCATATCCTTACCCAGGAGTATCAGGAAATTCGTGTAATTTTCATGAATACAATAAGAAATCTTTTTTTAATAACGATTTGAAGATTGGTTTTTCGAAAGGCCCAAAAATATTAAGAGCTCCTTTTCATGCAACCTTAATACCATAAGTACACCACTATATATCTTGCATGGAGTCCAATATCTTCAATGTCCATTCTCTCCCACGTCAGCAAGATGGAAGATAATCTTTGTTCGAATTTGAAGATTGGTTCTCTCTTTATTCTCAAAATACTTGTTATACTGTATCATGCACTCGTGAAGCGCATGTGCAGGTCAGCAGAGTATAGACATGATGACTTGTAAAATTGTTGACCAGTCCTTGGAAGCACACTAGAACATGAAGCTCCATGAACCCGCTATGCGCCACCATGACATTTGACTGTGAACATGGAGAAACCCAAAGACTTAAGGGGACTACTCTGTACAAGACGAAGAAGGCACAGATTGGGCCACTAGAACCGAGAATCCATTCCATCTTCCTCCTCGTCCTCCCTCCTACAACATCATTGTTGTACCAAGGGGAGTAATCCAACAGGTTCATAATGGGCCAACTCGAGGAGTCGACGAAGATGGGCTGCAGCTGGTGCAGAAGAATTGAGTCATTGAAGGACTATTAAGAGAGGTGGAGATCTTATCCCTGCTCTGGCTCCTGCTTATGGATCATGCCTGGGTCCGGCTACGGCAGAGATACCTAGCTGGTCATCAGATTCTACGTGAGCTTGTCAATGGGATATTTTAGTTGTACTTGATGAGCTAGTCTACAACAGCCATACCAGTGCAGTTGCATCTGAGCCATTTTTGCATGTCATGGAGCTGGATCAGAGGCTGACTCAAAGAAGAGCTAGAAGGTGGAGTTCGGGGAAACGCAGTGCCACCACTTCATGTGTGCATGATACGGGTCTACCCAGAATGTATAGAAGGTCAAAGTACTATCCCTCAAGTGAAGAGACTCACAGAAACCAAATAAAGTGAACCCTATAGTAAAGGCGGGAGTCGACAGGGCGGGGATATCATCATTTTCTTGGAGTCAGTTGCTGAGGCAACCAGGGAGGGAGAGCAGGAGACATTCCTGATCCAGAGTGAGGTTAAGCCGATCTGGCGAACCTACCAGGGCATTTGTCGGCAGTATCTGACGCATTCTCCTCTTCCACCCACAATCTTAAGTTCTAAGAATTTCTTCGCTACTATTTACATTGAATTATATTACTCTTGTGTAGGAGAGTAACAGTGCAAATGCTCAGGCACATGCACAAGGCAAGATGGGCATGAAGCATGCAAGTTGCACGAGCACAACCGCATGCATATGCTGTGCTCAGGTGCTCGGTCATGCGTTTTGAAAGTTTTACTAAGTAGCTAAAATGATTCAGATTATCTTTGGTGGACAAGACTTCCATTGCTGGTAAGATTATTTTTGAACGAGTTCCCACAACATAAAGTGACCCGTCCGTGTGGATATTTTTGGCAAAATCTCTACAGGTCCACCAATAAAGTTTGGTTTGCTATGTGATGACGAAGATGAACAATAATGAGAATGAAGGTATTGGCAATGTCTACATCACTCATACAATCCTCTCGACGACGAATTTGTCATTGTCTTGTCATTTTTTTTGTCATCGTCTCATCATAGATTCGTCATCACCTCGTCACTCGTCTCATACCAAAATCTATGAAGAAATTTGGAATGACAATTAAGATGACAATTGTCCCCCTCTACATTTAAACAACGAAACATGAGTTCACATTCACTTGATTCAGTTGTGATTTCTAAGAAAATATACAAAGCTGAAATTTACAGCATTACACCAAGAGGATGTGGAAGGGTCTGCAAGGACCTGTATGCTCACCCATCTAGCCCGTGACCTTTGACTTCCACCCCGAGATAACATCCTCTTTCAAGGCTTGTGTTTTGGTGAAGGACTCCAAGGAGAAAAGTTTCTGAAAAACACCAATAGATATCAATATTTCATCCAAAGTAAGCTAAAAATAACCCGTTTTACTAATATCATTCCTTCTCACATCCACAAGAACTAGAAATTGGCACATTAAGAAAGTAAGCGTAGAAAATATACACCTAAACAGGTCAAAAACTAGCAAAAAGACATTAATGTCTTGCTTTTCTGTGTACCAAAAGAAATTAGAAGTTTGATGAGCAGAAGGGAACTACAAGAAAGAGAAGGTGAAGATACCTGTGTGTAGGCTTTAACAAATGTGAGAGAATCTGGGATGGACCAGCCTTTGTAATGCCCCAACGCGATCTCAAGATGGTAAAGCTTAGGGCCTAGAGAGAGATCTGCCGCAGAAACCCTCTCTCCATCAATGAATGGCCCCTGAAAAAAATTCATGAAATTGTTTACAAAACGAATTTTAACAAATGAAAGAATAACAGCCATTTTATCAGAAAATTGGCTGCTACTGTTTTTTCTCATGTTTCGCCGGATTATCATTTAAAGAAATTTTTATTAAATGACATACCGTTTGAAGAGAATCATTAACAATTTTATTTTACAGAGAATATTCATGATAGATCTCAAGAATAAATCAGGAAACTGTTACTCCATTGCCATTTCAGCTCGAAGCCACCCAATGACCAGTCATTAATCAAGCATACTTAAACTTCAGATCAGTTCATGATATTAAGTGCCCTTCTATAAGTTCCTTGCGAAAGAAACATGAATTTCAAAATACACAGCCAAAAATAGTGAAAAATACAGGAAAAAGAATAGATTTTTACATTGTCTTTGAGATACTCATCAAAGGATGTAAGTTCTGCGACCAAAGCCTGCTCCGTTCCATCAGAAGGATCCTTGCTTTTAAGAAATCCGATGAAGGTAGAGAAAATTTTTGCTCCACTGCAAGGTATTAAAATCAAGTATAAATTGAATTTAAATGTGTTAAACAAATATCGTACACAAATTACTTAATAAAACTATATTAATACAATCAGTATAAGTACTTCTTGAAAAGAACGTGTCAGAACGATGGAGTACAGAACTTAATCTAAACTTGAAAAGAGAAAATAACTACTACCAAATCAAAAATGGGCACATAACTGCATTCCATCAGTTAAAATATGAAAAATAAAATCACTGAGTAATTTGTGATTAAAAAATAGTATGATCCCCAAACCAAGCCCTGGGCGATTGTTTAAGCTCATATAACATGTTCCATAGTCTACACACCAAGTTTGCCCCACAAACAGGCCTGCATGCCAGAGGTTGTGACGTATGCACCGTCTCCAACCCACCATGCAAAAAAACATTGTTAACATCATATTAATATATCTCCCAATTGAATTGGACAACCAATATAATTAAAAATCTCGGAAGTGTTGAGCTTTGCATGTGGGGAAACCATTTCAAAATACTAAATACCATATGCGAGAGTAAAACCCTTGGCCACCAATCTGGCTTTATACCTCTCCAGGGTGTCATCAGAATGGTACTTTAGAGTAGAAACCCACTTTCAACCAACTAACGTCTTCCCGTGAGAGTAGCTCCAGTGGAGGGATGCGGTTAATTAGATGAGTTTCTGCAGTACAGCTTCTCCGCAGAACTGTTCACTTCATTTAAGCCCCAGCTGTCCCCACTACAATTTCTGCAGTAAAGCCCCAGCTGTCCCCACTATGTAGCAATTATTCTCCCTGCTAGGCCATTCAGTAGGGGACAATTTATGCAGGACTCACGGATTATTCCATTCTGGTCATGCAGTTATTAAATTAATCTCTTACATCATCAGAACGGAACAGTCTAACCATTACCCCACATCAATTTTTAATCATCTCCGCATATGATTAAGATGTGTCACTGATCTCAGCCTCAGCCTTAGTTTTAAAAGTACCTTCATTTTTTGCAGAAAGGCCAACACAAATTGTCCTTTGAATCTCATTTGTTTGAAGTAGGTTTGTATAGCCCAGCTCTCTGCGTATTCCTATGCTTTGGCTCAGATAGAGGACTCTGAACGTTCTTCACTTCATTCTTCTTGGCAGAGAAGGTCGTTGCATCTCCCTTTTTAGTCTTCTGGTAGTAGGTACAGTTGACTCTTCTCCTCCATGATAATGTCAATACATCCATCCGACTCAGGTATCTTCTCTTGACCCCTTCATACTCAGGTTGCAGGCCCATAACAAACACATGCCCAATATTACTGCCTTTCTTCACATTGAGGATTCTTCACTAGGCAATATTAATTGATTTATCTCCATTATCAACCTTCCTCCTTGACCTTGCTGAGTCAACTTGCCTGCAAGGTCATACATAAGGCATGCACTATCCTTCTTGCCGCAGTTCAAGTGTATCTTCTCCCATAGCTAAGTCCGTGAACCAGAAGTTTTCAAATGTCTTGGGCATCATAGAGTTAAGAAGTCACCATGAATGAGGGTTTCTTCAACTTCACATTTGTATAAACTTTGGGTGAGCAGCATCTGAAAGTTCCTCGCTCATAAGATTAGCCAGATCCCTCCAATCAGAGTCAGTCTCACAAACTGACTCCATTAATAGAAGTTTCTCGGGAATACTTAAAAGTTTGATAAACAATTACCTTATATCCCCAGCTGAGTCTGAGGAGATTATAGTCGAGGGAGAGTTGACTTTGTGCCCAGAATCAACAACTCAAAGCAACATTAGATGAAAGACCTTCAACACCCACACGAGATAGCTACTAGTGAAGAAACACGGACAACCGTAGGAGCAAGAAACACCTCTAGCTATCAAGATGCTCCTGTGATCCCCTGAAGCTTTCCCACTGGCTGGCGAAGAGCCAACACAAATACAAATTTAAAGTCTATTGGCCTGGTCCACTCCTCCCATTAAGAGGATCCCTACTGGGGAATCATCTTTAGAGCACATTTACAAATCAAAAGAGAAAAGGGTTTTAAGAAATATTACAAATCAAAAGAGAAATTTATTAATAAATAGTATAAGAAGATAATGATTGCAAACAAATATCTTCATTTCTGACTTCCCTTAGGTAATGATGAGGAATAGCACTTCAAAGATGCAAATTACAAGAGATTAGTGCTAATGCTTGGAAAAACAAGAAAGTTGAAATAAACGTACACAGATTTCTTCTCTGGTGGTGTTACCAATGAAGGATTAGGGTACTTCTCCTCCAAAATTTGGGTGATGACATCTGAATCCGGAACCCAATTATCATCCAGTCTGATAATGGGGACCTTGCCTTCCGGACTGACCTTCAAAAACCTAAATAATAGAAAATTAAGCATTCAAACATAATTCCCAGGAGTTGTGTTTTAATCAAAAAAGACAGTGTTTATGGTTACCATTCGGGTTTGTTGGCAAGATCAACCAGTTTTATGTCATAGGAAATATGTTTTTCTTCTAGGGTCAGCAAAACTCTTTGCGTGAAGGGACCTGAAAGACTATGCCATTTCAATGAAGAGTCCTCCCAGTTATTGAGAAAAACTAAGTTTCACGAAAATCTCAAAAAATATGGTTTTACAGACAAATGATCAAGTCTCCTGGAAGGATGGAAAGCCCAAACAAGTTAGAGGTTAAAAAAGAAATCCTAGCAACATAATAAAGAGCTCTAACCTTGAAGGGAAAAAACATTATAGTATAATTAAACAACTCTGCTACAGATTCGGCCAAGAAAAGGTCCCTTACAGTTTCCAATACTGTCAGGGCACTTATCGGATGCCTTGACACTTATTAGAAGTAAAACAACGAAATCTTAGAATCACACTGAAAAGCTCAAACCTAGTACCAAAAAAAACCTAACTTTCTAGCATAATTAAAGAACAATGCAACGGATTCAGCCAAAAACAGGTTCCTCACAGTCTCCAACCCCGTCAGGGTACTTCTCGGAGGCATTGACACAGATTACATATAAAAAAACGAAATCCTGGAATCTCACTAAAAACATCAAACCTAGAACCCCAAAAAAAACCCAACTTTCTAGCATAATTAAAGAACTCTGCAACAGATTCAGCCAAGAACGGATTCCTCACAGTCTCCAAGCCGGTCAGGGTAGTTAATGGAGGCATTGACACAGATTACAAACAAAAAAACGAAATCCTGGAATCTCACTAAAAACCTCAAACCTAGAACCCCAAAAAAAACCCAACTTTCTAGCATAATTAAAGAACTCTGCAACAGATTCAGCCAAGAACGGATTCCTCACAGTCTCCAAGCCGGTCAGGGTAGTTAATGGAGGCATTGACACAGATTACAAACAAAAAAACGAAATCCTGGAATCTCACTAAAAACCTCAAACCTAGAACCCCAAAAAAAACCCAACTTTCTAGCATAATTAAAGAACTCTGCAACAGATTCAGCCAAGAACGGATTCCTCACAGTCTCCAAGCCTGTCAGGGTAGTTAATGGAGGCCTTGACGCAAATTTCGAGGGGTTCATCCTTGGATAACGCGGCTCTGACAGAAGGGTACCGAGCGATTTGCACTCCAGAACGTCCGAGAGAGAATTGCCGCGAGTTCAAAGGGAGGGAGAATCGGCAGAGGCGGCGTGCTGGGGTTGAGAGAAACCCCAGAGAAGATCGAACTGCGGTCATGGAAGTCGTTCCAATGGCGGGTACAGTCGACATGTTGGCAGAAGGGGATGGATAACGGGGTTGTGGACGCGATTTCCTTTAATCAGTGGGGTGAAGGATCCAAGAACATTGAAGAACTTGTCACCTGTTGCAGAGTTAATTTTCTCTCTCTTGAAATTCCAGCTCTCTCTCTCTTAAGTTCTAGCTCTCTCTCTCTTGAAATTCTAGCTCTCTCTCACTAAAAAATTTCACTTTCTCTCTCACTAAAAAAAATTTCTCTCCCTCTTGAAATTCTACCTCTCTCTCACTAAAAATTCTCCCTCCCTCTTAAAATTCTAGCTCTCTCCCTCTCACTAAAAATTTTCTCTCTCCCTCTTGAAATTCTAGGTCTCTCTCTCACTAAAAATTTTCTCTCTCCCTCTTGAAATTCTAGCTCTCTATCTCACTAAAAATTTTCTCTCCCTCTTGAAATTCTACCTCTCTCCCACTAAAAATTTTCTCCCTCCCTCTTAAAATTCTAGCTCTCTCTCTCACTAAAAATTTTCTCTCTCGCTAAAATTTTCTCTTTCCCACTTGAAATTCTACCTCTCTCACACTAAAAATTTTCTCTTTCTCTCTCACTAAAAATTTTCTCTCTCCCTCTTGAAATTCTAACTATCTCTCTCACTAACAATTTTCTCTTTCTCTCTCACTAAAAATTTTCTCTCTCCCTCTTGAAATTCTACCTCTCTCACAACAAATTCTCTTCCCTCTTGAAATTCTAGCTCTCTCACTAAAAATTTTCTCCCTCCCGCTTGAAATTCTAGCTCTCTTTCTCACTAAAAATTTTCTTTCTCTCTCACTAAAAATTTTCTCTCTCCCTCTTGAAATTCTAACTATCTCTCTCTCACTAACAATTTTTTCTCTCCCTCCTGAAATTCTAGCTCTCTCTATCTTGAAATTTCTTTTTAAACTTCTCTCTCTAAAATTTTATCTTCCTCTCTCTCAGGAAATTCTATCTTTCTCTCTCTAGAAATTCTCCCTCTGGAAAATCTACCTCACCTTTGAAATTCTTATCCCTTGAAATCCTATTACTCTCTCAATTAAAATACTCTCAACTTCCTAGTTTGTACTTCATGAAGGAATCAATTGGTATGCTCTAAATATTACAGAACATATTGATTTTTAAAAAGTATTTAGTGTCTTAACTGGGACTTAAATGCTTTAATATACAGGTTCAAATGTTGGACCCAACATTCAAATTCATGACATATATTAGGTTTACAGGGGATTGAAGTACGAAGCATTAACTTAAAAGTCTGAAGTTGATGTTTTATGAATGCTGAAGTAAGTTATTTATTTCATGAATTCCTAAACTGGCCAGTCCATATCTTTGCTAAATAAAATGACATGTGGACAACCATGAGAAAATTTCTAGATCATCTCAGGTGGTATGACCTTTGGATGAAATAAAATGAGTTCATATATATATTCTGTGGATTTTTAGAGGATATTTAACTTTTGACAGCACGGTCAAGATGTCAAATTTCTACTTTTTACCTAATTTTTTTTAGAAAAGCTAATATGTAATTTTGTGTTCCTCAAATTTTCAGGTCAACTAGAGTTGATTTGACTAATGAAACAACAAGAACATTAGGTATAAGTAGGAAAAATTATTTTCCATTTAGAGTCCATATCGAGCGAATGATTTATATTTTTTATGGAGAGAATGTTGGGAAATAAAAAAATTTTGTTAACCTCAAAGTCAACGATAATTAAGGTTATTAATTTGATTTTATTTTTTATGATGTTTTACATAATAGAATTTTCAAAGTTACTGATGTCAGATATATGGGTAGCTTGAGAACAAGCAAGGATTTGCAAGTAAATACAGATTATGATTTTTATTTAGTATTAAGACATAAAATACACACGATAATTTGCTGAAACAAAATAGTGTGGTCATATCATTCAACTCTGTGTACTCCAATAATGTCTATGCCATCCATGTTTTTAAATGACATAAAGGAGATGATATATGGTTACATATAAAGATCTAATGCGCTTGGGTGCTGATCCAGTTTCAGAAATTTATGCACAGACAAAGCTCTTTTGTTTGAACTGCTTAAAACAACTGTAATATTGAAAATACTATTTAACATGGAAAACTTACATTTAAGTCATCCAGTAGTCAACCTGAACCTAAACCTGATGTTAGGGCCTAGTAATATGGATCCAATGTTAGGTCAGCTGCAAAAAAAATTAAAACTTTGGAAGAACACCCCTCTTTCCAAACTTCAAAACCCTGAGTAGCTTTGAGTATTTAAAGGAGATATTTGTTATTTTACTATTTAAACAAGTTTAAAGATGCACCTGGATTCTGCTACCCCATACCCTTTTATTCAAGCTAGCCCCATTTTCCACTAAATATAACTATCATTTTAATTTAGCTGATATTTTTGTTTCAAACATCTGATTATCATTAGTTTAGATACAGTATATTCCAGTTTTCTAGATTGGTGGGCAAACTGGCATAATTAAAAGTATCCAAGGAAAAAAATAAGCTTACTGGGCAGGCTAACCCAGCCAAACCTCCTCACAACCAGCCTTGTTTGGTGGGCAGGCTTAACATACACTAAATGCTTTGATGAAATCTACTATTAGTTTTACACTTCTGAATATTCCCCTAGTTTTACACTGTTTTGATACATATAGTTTTACCCCAAATGTTCCACTACTATCTTATCCCTATTCAAGTACAAATAATTGACTTGTGAGTTGAGAGTGTGTAACTTACAAGAATATGCAGAAAAAGATTTTTTTTTTGATCAAATGATAGGAGAAAGTAGATAGAATGTGAACAATAAGAAAAGCTGGAATGGCCCAAGCCTTCATAGATTCCAAATAACTCCAACCCAGAATAAAGACCAACTGATCATTCATCTGATATTCCTTTCAGTACATTCAAATTTATAGTTGTCAGGTGAGTCCAATGACAGTAGTTACCAGGACTCCATCAGCAACATTTTAAGTAGAGATATGCACCATAATTAAGGAAAAAAAAACATTCTACCAAAGATAACTCCACATCTCCCTCATAACAATGCCACATCTCAGAACAAAAAGAGTTTCTTATTACAAGCTATGGTGAACTTCAGCACACATTCATTTCATTCAATTTCAAGATCACCCTCAGAAGGGAAAGCCATGAAAAATGTACATACACAGGTGGCATTCTTGACTGCATTTTTCAGTGAGAAAAAGAAAAAAAGGGGAAGCAACAGCCTAAAGAATATTACTGAAAATCAAGCCCCACCTGCATAAAACAAGACCAATTTAAACAAAGACCCGAACTGGAGAAAAATCAAAGGAGGGTGATGATACTGTTACCTGTGTATTTTGGCTCTTTGTGTCTCCTTCTGGAACAGAGCTCTTTTATCCATTTTTAGTGACCATTATTTGGAACTCACTCATGTACAGCGCTGTTTGACCAGGAAAAAAACTGAGACAGCGCCATTTTTTAATCTCCCAATTACCATGAATTTGGGCTGTCCAATTAACCCAATTGTTGGGCTTTTCTGGGTCACAGAGAACGACCTCCGGCCCAAGGTTTTCTATCCATCTGGCCTCCGTGGCTCCAACGCGTCTTTGCTCTGAGGTTTTGGAAGGGAATCAACAGGAACATAGACAAATCCCTTGGGCAATCGTCTGTTCTGAGCTGATGCCTGGTCAGAAGTCATCATCACTTCCTTCTGGAAGATCTCAGGCTGCCAAAAAGAAAAGATTGATCAGATTAATTGATCAAGTTATTTTACCTGCATCACATTAAACCAATAGAGTGAATCAACGATAAATAATATGAGAATTGCTTACTCATAATTCACTTACCCTGAACCTATGATAAATATACAAGAGAAATGTTAGACTCGATCAAAAAAAAAAAAGCGAAAAACATAACTCGGATTAACTGTTAAGAAATGCAAAAATTGGCATCAATCAACCAAGAATAAAATATCGAATAAAGGATGACAAACTCTAAGCCCTAAACTCTAAACCACGAAGCCCTAAATTATTGACTCCCATTGATCAACTCAAAAAAAAGAATAAAAGATTCACTTAATTTTAGCCATAAATATATAAAAATAGATGAATAAACCAATCACAAATGAAAGATTGAATGAAAGATGAAGGATCCTATCCACCAAAGCGAAAACCTACAACGAATACAAAGAACTGTTAACTCGATAAAATACAAAAGATGAGAAAAAATAACTCGAATCAACCATAAATAAATCCAAAAAGTTTTGACTTCCATCAACCAAGAATAAAATCTTGAATAAAAGGTGACAAAACCTAAACCAGAACGTACAATTGAGACATGAGGGAACTGTTGACTCGCATTAATGAAAATAAAAGATGACAGACCCTAAACCGGAGCATCCCAAAAATTCCAGATGAAACTGTTGCCTTGCATCTACAAAAAGCTGAGGATGATTAAAAACAATTTTCATTACCTTCTTCGGCTTAAGCTGCTTCTCCTTCCCGGCTGCGGCACTCTGAGAGCCCACAGACTTCCTGGGTACTGACTTCCCAGAAGCCAATGCTGTCCTATCGACCCTCTTCCTGGCAGAAGCTGTTTGAAGGGGTGTGGCGCTGCCTCCGTCTCCCCTCCCCTCAGGATCTCGTTTAAACCCAATCCTGGGTCTGCGTTTTGTGGAAACAGAGCTGTCCACAGTGGCGTCATCAGATCGAATGGATGTCGTGGCAGACTCAGAGCTGATGCCAGCTGCATAGGACGAAGAGTCTACACGCGACGAGAAGGCGAGGTAATCCCTCTTCGATGCCAGTATTTCGTGCGTACAAACCACTACATCTCTCTGCCAGAAAAAAAAAACGATGATTTGCCATGGGTCCCATTGTTAAATAACGATGTGTAGTCATAATCACACAATATCATTAAGCAATTAAGTTTCGCGATTGGTAAAGCATCATTTACCTTTAGTTTTTCCCTCCTGATGATTCTTTCACAAAGGAGGCGGACTTTTTCCAATTCAACCTGCCCAGGTATGTATTATCAGACCCACAGATCATCAGATAATCATATCATTATTGAAATGGCAAGTGAAATAATATATTACCCTGATATGTTTAATGTTTCGGAGCTCCTCAGGGCTGTACTGTCGAAAACCATCCTGAACAAATGACAAAAGAATAATCAGGCCAAGAATTAGAAACATAAGGTGAACTTCCATTTAAAAGAACGTATTTCCCTTTTTTAGATCTAAAAAGCAGCACCAACAAAAAGTAAAATATGAATTAGGAGTTATGGCATAAAATCTCAACCTTGAGCTTATGTTCACTTCCATGTTTCTGACAATATGCGACATGCTGCACCTTCCCGTCGATGTTCCTCACCATCATAACTAGACCAGCCCTCTTAGCACAAAACGGGTGGAAAGATGTTTGGCAGTTTTCCTGGCCACACTGTAGAACAAAACGCGCACTGAAACTCCGCTAAGAAATTATCTTCACTACCTAAGTAGTATAAAGACTGAAATGTTTAATATCCATGATAACTAACCTTTATGCACACGCCAGTCCGCTGATGGCAAATGTCACAGCTTACAGACTCCTTGCCAGATAAAATTGCCTCCTGCAAGAAATCATCGGGAAAGAAATTTGTATCGATCGGCAAAAAGACATGGCTATCTGTCAAGCGAAGGAAAAGTGCTCACCAATCCTTCAACAGGTTTTTCCTGCCCCCTCTTAAATGTCGATTGAAGGATCCACTAAAAGAAAAGTTCGGAAAAAGTAAAAAAAAAAACTGGAAATATGAGAAAAAAATAGACTTTTCTGTAATGGGACAACCTCTGCGCAAATGTTGTGAACCCATCGACCACATGATGCTTTTCTGAAGGCTCCAGCTCTCACACCACAGAGACCACACTGAGCTACGGATGACTCTTCACAGGCTTCACATGACCAAGAGCTTATTGGGTTCTTCGGTCTACGATAACAATCCAAGTGAACAGGAACCTATCCAGTATAAAATTGCATCAGAAAGCGTAAAAGAAACCTTCGCAAATTTATTTGTTAATACCTTGCACCCCCCACAAATAAAAATCCTGCTCAACATCGTCTCTGGTCGTCCACAGATATCGCAAAGATCTTCGTGGGCGTCTGCCCGTTTTTCAGGTGTAACTTTTGGTGTGGCTAACTTCAAAAGGTCCTCCTTCGCTTGAGAAACCAGTACGCCTGGCCTACCTCCAGCACTCTCCTGCAATTATCAATTAACCTCCAACTGAGAACAGCGCGTTGAAAATTAAATTTGTGATTGCGTGTAAAGCGTCAATTTTCTTGTCGAGAACCAACCCTATCTTCATATATGTCTCGATATATCTTGTTACGAAGTTTTCTTATTGCATCTATAACTGCCTCTGGTCTAGGACGGTAATAAAAAACCATGCATTCCAGGCATCCAGAACTCATACCTCGCGCCAATGCAAATGCATAATACACTCATCGAAGGAAACTAAGAACAGGCGAAAAAATACACCTCAACTTGGGGATGGGCTTCGTCCTGAATCTTAATCTGATTGATCTGATCGACATCACATCACAATCTCAGGATGTACGATCCAGTGGTTTTGATCACAATCCAATGGTCTGGATCGATCAAAAATTTTCATCGACTGAGATCAGTCGTTTTGATTGATCATGATCAGTCATGATCGGAAGTTAAAATAACAAAAAAGGAAAACCCAAGGTCTCTTTTATCCTTTTCAATCTCGCTCTCTATCTCTCTCTCTGCCAATGCCGTACCCTCTGATCAATTAGATACGTCTGATCAGATATCATTATGGCCCGTCATATCAATCAGATCAAACCCCTTCAACAGAGATACTTTTAAAAGTTATATTCTAGAGTAAGATTAGAATCGCACCTCTTGTTGAGAGGGGAGACCGTCCATTTTCTCTTTCCTGTGAGTGGAACCTCTTGAAGAGGTTTCTGTTGCGGCAGTTGCAGCAGCAAGAACAGCCTGATATTCTTTGTGTCTTTTCTCCTTCCTTCCACGTTTTTTTGCCTCCTTCAGCTGGCGCATATATTGGTTGACAGCCACCAGATCCCATCTTTGCTTTTTCAGAGAATTAAGCTCTGCCGGAAGAAGCTTGGTGATGCTTTGCATCAGCTTTTCTGCGCAAAAGTGAATGGTGGAAATAAAATTATAAGAGGAAAGCAAAGAAGACAATATTCTCCCCATATGTTAGTAAAAAAAATTTGATGAGTATCAGAGTTAAGAAAGCAAGAACTGTTAAGAGGAACTAAAATAAATGAATTAAAGTAGCAAAACTATATGATGAAATCCCTGAGACTGATCAGCAGCAGCAGGAGATGATTGTGCGAGGGAGATTCTTAGGGCAGAAGAGTAAGATGATAAGGTAAAGGTGTAACGAGCAGTATGAGAGTAAAGGCGTAACGAGCAGCATGAGCGAAGAGGCATCAATCAATTCATTCAGGCAAGTGCCTGATCTATGTGCATATCAGGTTTGGATCCGAAGATACTTGTCTAGGTTCTTACAATGGTCATATTACCAGACGTTACAAGAGTCACAAACAAATAATAAAGTGAAGAGGGTTATAAAGTAAAGACATATGGAAAACTATAGATTCTAACACGGTATTAACTCAGACATTTAAAAGAAGGTTATCTGACCACATCTTTGCTTGATGATGACGACCGTGTCCAGCAGCTTATTTTGCAAGTAAAGAACCTCCCCTTCTAGTTCGTCTTCAGGTGAAGTTTCTAGAATGTCGGCGCACATCGCTGCCTGATCTAAGGTAGTATCATTCAGAGGACGTGCTGACACGTTTGAACAATTTTTCATTGATAAATCTGTTTCCATGGAATCTGTGGCCTCCTCTTGATCTGTTCAATAAAATTAACCACGTGAGTAATAATATAAAAAAATACCCTAAGTAATCTGAATTATTAGACTTACATCTCAAGACGTGATTTATTTTATTCAATTTTTCCTCAATGAATGGGTGCACCCGAGCCCCCAGGGAGGGCTTAGTTATTCTGTGAAAAAGATAAAAATTCAATTTCTGCATCTGGATAAGCAAGAAATTTTGAAGTTAACTTCCTGAGAGTCTTACTTTGATGCAGTAACTTCAGTTGCCAAAGGTTCCCCAACGTCTCCATTGCCTGAATTAGCAACGTCACACTGTTGAGGACGCGCGACCAACGAACTGACCTCTGAACTACGAGAAACTCCTTCCATCTATAAATACAAGGTTAGAAATAAATGGGCAAAACTTTTCAATTCCTTGAAAATTAAAAAGGCGCAAGGGAAAAGTTATCACTAATCAAACGGATAATGATAAAAAGCAAGAATACATTCCACAAACAAAATTGCGAAAAGAAACAAGAAAAATAATGAATATTTATCTCCGAGAATTATTCAAAAGATATGCCGTCCAACTCAAAAGTCACAAATGTCACGAGCGGAAAAGTTTTATGATAGATCTTTTTTTAGTTGAACGGTGTTAAGGAACAGTTTTATGAAAAAAACTCAAAAAAGTTCACGTTAAATATAAGGAATTAAACGCATTTGTAGAAGAGAATTGAGTCGAAAATATACCTTTCTAAGAATCTTGCGCACTGCATTTGAATAATCGGATTCATGCTGAGTAGGAGAATCGTTCTCGACAATCCCAATGTTTTGTCTGGAAGCATTGTCATTGTTGACCAACTTAACACAGTCCTCATCAGAAAAATCATCACCACCTGGGCAAACTGTTCTATGATCTTTCATCACTGTAACTTCATTTTTTGTTCTTCTTCGTGATGGCAATGACTTGAAAAGCACCGATCCCGGCGCCCCTGAGTCCTCAACATTTGCACCAGCTGCACCACTAACCCCTGAATCCGAAGAACTTGCCGCCAATTGTCTCACTGGACCACCCAAATGAACATAATCACGAAACCATTTAATTATTTTGAGCTTCAATTCAGATGATAAAGAAGTAGTTTGACCCTGCAGTTGAAAACAACAAAACTATTGGAATACCTGAACAATCAAAGTTCAAAGTAAGCAAATGATGGAGATGTACCCTGATAATTGATTCCAAAACTTCAAGAGAGATCCCCAACTCTACGGCAACTTCAGACAACTTTAATTTCCCCCGCTCAGATAGCTGCAGAGAAATTTTGTTTCAAAGGGATTCACTCATTGCATTTCAGCGCAAGAGAAAATAACAACAACCGAAAGAAACCAAGAGAGTTTACCTTCTTAAGAATCATAAGAAGATCTTTGATATCAGAGGAACCATTATCCATATCACAGCTACGTTCATCACTCACAATCTCCTCATTCATGGACACATTACCGCAGCCCTCTGACAGAACCCCATTCCCAGAAACAAATACTGCACCCGGATTCTCTTTCCCAGACCTGGTTTCTCTCCCCTTGCAAGTGATTCTTATCCTGGGCACCTTGCTGGTAGAACTTAAAGATAGCGAATGGTCGTGATCCGTCTCGGATAAGTTTTCAGGTGCTTGAACGGATGAATTGTCCTGGAGGCAAGAGTGTTTTGCACAAAACGCAAGTAATTCAACCTACACGCAAGTTTCACGTTCAGTTACTAGCGAGAAAAACCTTTCGTGATGAAAGAAGTCGAAAAAATGTAAAAGAAAGATAGCTTACGTCATTTGATTTACCCTTCCCCCAAACCTCCATCCGTAGTCCAGTATCCCTCGCACAGGCTGGATGAAAATGTGCTTGACATGATCCTGGAAGAGAATGAAATTATTGGCACCATTGAAAGTAAGGGCATCAACGCAGTATTTTTTTGTAGCATCTTCTAGAAGGCGACATGAAATCTGACCGAGACAATCTCATGAGGAGATTATTACAGTGTTATCTCAAATCTTTAAACGAAATCGCTCTAAATTCATCTAAAGACTACCTTTTAATATTACGCAATTTACCCGTGTATAAAACGAGGAAAATAAAATCTAATTTCAGATGTAAAATGACATAAATCGATATAATCACACGATGATGATATTTTTTTTTGAAAGAAAGATAAATGGAAGATCACACAAAGTTGGTGAACCTCTCAAATATACCATGACGATAATAAATTATGCATTCAAACATGTTTATTATCCTCACGTTGAAAAGACGCAATTTCTACGTTCAAGAGGATCACGTATGTTTGGCTATCAAGTCATGTAAAAAGATCCACCGTTAATAACACAATCAGATAGAAATGAGTGACCTTTATTATATGGAAACATTAAATGAAACGCAGAAGAAAGGACAAAAGCCAATTTATGATTCGGCGGATGTATGGATGTTTTAGAGTCGTAGGTATCATCAGTGTCATGATAAAATCGTATGCCGTGTTCTTGGAACGTTTTGTCCATCAAAAGTTTCATCTTTCTGCCTTACATTCATCCCGTTTTGCTTGCCAAGACAGTCTAAAAATAGCTCGCATCAATATTTAAAAGAAAAGCTCGCATCTATTGCGTTCGGATTTCTTTCGTTTTAATTACTGATAAGACATTCTAGGTGCTACGTTCAAAGTCACACTTCAGATTATTTTCTTTCATCATCTCACATGTGCAAAAAGATTTCAAGTTAAGCTAAATTTAATCACGAGATTCTTTAGCTGACTAGTTTGTGAAAGTTTCCGCTATTTGCAGTCAATACTGAACCAAATGAGGCTTCTACAAAGTATAATGACAATATTTAAAGAAAAATAATCGACCACTGTCTAGAAAAGTTCCGAGTGACTTGAATATCGTGATCACTGTCAAACGAAAGAACAAATCTCCTGATCGACGTATGGTAACTAAGCGGTAAGAAACACCAATCTCTCAAAAATTCAGTCAAATACATGACGTTAACCAGACCTGGGAAGTTTTACCTGCAAAGTTATTGTACGAAGTATGCAGATAATAACAATTACAACTGGTCATACATGAAAAATCCCCCCCACCCCACTAAGATCAAGATTAACAGCGGATATGTCTACAGGATCACCAACCAACAGAAACCTGTCAAATAAAAAATTCAACTAAAATACTGCTCTGGGTTCATTTCCTTTTCAGGAGTTTTAAATCTAAACGCCCCCATCACTACAGTTGGAACTCGGGGAAGCCTTTATTTCATAAACCCAGAAACACCCATTAAAGAACATGACCAAGCACAAACAAAACAAAAACGCAAGAATTTCAAAACTACAATCTTGAGCTTTTACATCAAGAATATGTAGGAAAAAGGCCGTACCATGGCCACAGCGAATGCAGGCACCCTGCTTCACCTTACAAATGCTGCAAACATGTCTCTTACTTGTCTCTAGAACTCCATCGGCATTCAAAATCGGTTCCATCGTCTCAACATTACCCACAACAACTTCAGGAATCCAAAGACTGCAGAAGAGATGGGCATATTTTCTAGTTAATCCTCTCTGATCCATATTCAAGCCCACAATCTTAAGAGCCCCACCCTTCTTTGGGCATAGAACACAAGACCCAACAGCATCCTTCTCCTCTGAACTGCACCAAGAACACAGCCAATCCCGAAGAACAGCATCCCTAACTCCATAACACTTCATATGCACCGAAATCTTGCAAGAACCGCAGGTTATCAATCTGTTCTGAGGATCATCATCGTGCCCAGAACAGCAGAAATCGCAAATTCTCGATCCTCCATGCGCATTACTCGGAAGCCGCATCAATCTCCGAAGCTCGGCATCGCCGGCCATGAGTTTACGCTTCTTGCTGGGCCGCTCCGAAGCGACCAGGCTCCTCTGCCTCGAACCCAAGATCCAGTTCACCGAATTATCAACCCCCAATTCACCAATTCCCTCAGTTTCTTCCGACGAGCAGCCATCGATTTTCTTGGGAATGGTGAGCGAAGAATCAAGAAAAGGCCGATTTAAACCCCGGTTTCGAGATTCCAGCAAGTCGAGATCGGCCAAGGCAATGGGCCGGAAGTATTCATCGGTTTCGGTCCACAAACTCCAAGCTTCCTGCGCCTGATGTGCGGGAGGCGCCTTCTTGACGGAATCCGAGAGCAATTTCTTGTGCTTTCGCCGGAAATCCGAGCTTCGCAGCAGAGCCGTGGCCAATCCAACAGGCAACGTCGGCACTCTTGCGATCTCTTCAGGTTCCTCGAACGGCGACCGCTCGGCAAGAACCTTCCTCGCCTGCGCGTAATCGTCCACAGCGCGCGCGGCGGTGCTCGCCGCCGCGTTGGAGTTCGCCCGCGACGAAGGGCACGGCTTCTCCTCCGTCGTCCCCGTCGCCATCGCCTTCCTCCTGTACCATCTCCCGCTGCTCATCTCCCCCACCGCCATAGCTCCATCTCCGCAAACCCTAACCCTAACCCTAACCCTCTCCCCCCCCCCTTCTCTCTCTTTCTCTCTCTTCTGTTACACGGCGGTGCCCCGATCTAGAGAGAGAATCGCGTGCTTCGTAGTCTCCGCTCTGAGCGGTGACCGTAACGCTTGTTTTAGACTTTCGCGGCACCGGGATTTTTTAAAAAATATTTATATTAAAATTTAAAGAAAGCGGTGGGTTGCCTGTGCGGAGGAGTTTTGGTTAAGCTACTTCTTTCATCGGACGGTCGTGGTCGTTTGATTTCTTTGTAACGGACGGTGGAGATGGCGGGGTAGGGTAAGGAGAAAGGGGAATGACGTGTCGGGTGACGTGGCGCTTCTTTTTTGCGCAAACGGTCGATGGCGGGAAAAGAAGAAAAGAAGCGGGAACTGGATAACATATTGTGGTCCAGTGACGTGGCACGTGTCAGAGAACACGTCATCACCATAATTATTTTATGGGTGTTCAAAAAATAATCGTTTAAATGACCATATAATCTATTTGATTTCAAATTATTAAAGCTTGAGCTTTGCTGATACATTATGGATTGCTTTCAAAATTGTGAACATTTAAAATAGTGATATCTATGTGAAATGAAAAAAGATCAATTGAAGACTTATGTACGATCAATTTTTAAGGTAGTTTACATGGATGTAAAACCATTTAAATTTGAGATTTTATAGATACTGAGCAATTAAGGTTCATTAGATGTAGAATGACTTAATATGTGTGTAAGGGTCTTTACCAAAAACTCAAAACTCAGAATTGATGGAAATATATGTTGCCAGAAAGCTAATCACACATTCCCCGTCTGATTCATTGTTTATTAATATGGTATACTTATTATTCCTCTCGTGAGATGCATATAATAAAGTCCTACTTCATTATGATGATACCATAATGTAGAGATCATGTTTTTAAGCATGTGTTCTAAGTATTCATATTCAAAAGATACTTGTGAATGCCATTGAAATATTTGGATAGAATAGTACAATCTAGTCTCACTTGTATGATAAGTATGACCATTAATGTGGAGACACTAAGGACAATTTGTGGGTACTCTTTAGTGAAAGTATTCCATTGATTTTATCCATATGAATCCTAGAATATTATTATACCAATATTTTAATATTTCATTAGGTTTATTTACGTATGAGAGCGCTCCTCAAATATGAGACACTAAAAACATATTGCAGATGAACAATTGTATATTATTGATGCCCAAGGAGTTCTTGTTAATGGAATTCCAAACTATCTTATACTGGGTGCAACAAAAGGTTAAAAGGCTGATATAGTTATTTATTGATTTTCCAGCATATAATTACTTCCTGGAATGATCATTTAGATTTTTATGGCCGATGATACCCTAAGGCTGCACAAGAGAGTTAATACATTATTTTGCATCTTCTAAAGTGCCATGCATAGCTGGCACTCCAAGGATAGGTAACTCAAACTTTCATTTGGGTTAAAGAGGTACTTCATTAACTAATTGAAATGCTTGAAGTCAAACACATGAGATTTTGAGACTATATTGTAATTATACTCTATTTCTAGGGACTTCAACAAAAATTTCCCATACAATATCAAATATGGGTGGGAATTCATGTTTAAGGTGTACATACAAGACATGTGTGGGTGCCTTACCCTCTCTTATCTATCTCTCTTAGGAGGTGAGTTTCAATGAGACTAGATCACATAGAGATTCCATCATACTTCAAGCATCTTTGTGGAGTAATGATGGGAAGACCCAGCAATCCAAAGATTGTGTGAGTACATCTAAAGGTCATACACTTGCATACATATACAATTGAAGAGACTCATCCAAGGAATCTAATCATAGGTAATCTTTTTTTTTGCGTAAGGTGACATGTTTGTCTACTAATTTAGTTTAGCAGTACCATGATCCCTCTTTGATTTAAGCTCATAGGATGAGATGTGAATCAAATATTTTAGAGTATAATTTTGATGTCTTTAAGAAAATAATTTACTAATAAGAAGATAAGTATGAAAATATGATGAGATAATAATATGGAATTTAAATGTATTATTTAGTTATACGGTGATCTAGATTAAACAAAGCAGTGATAACAAAGATGTTTTAGAAATGAGAATAAGAATATTAAGAGTGATTGGATAAGGATAGGGGTTAATATGATTTAATGAGACACGATGGTAAGTAAAGTGAAGGAGATAAGAGATAATACCAGTGATATTAATTTCTATACAATAAATATTTTCTAGAATCATTTCTCAGGAGCAAGGTAATAGACAAGAGTGACGAATGGGTTGATGGATATTATGTGGTTGTTAAGCTAAACAGACCACCATGTTTTTATTTAAGTTCATTGAAAGAAATATTTTTTCATTATTATTCTAGGGCGATGTTTATAATGAAGTCCCTGAATACATGCTATGACAAAGTGATTCCTAGTCTTTAAACATGTATTATTAATATCCCTATTTGATGGATAGTCGAAATGGACATCGAATTATCCCCATGGAATAACACTATATGATCCCACTTATATAATAAGTATGGAGACACGAAGAGCAGATGGTGGGTGCTCTTTGGATATAAGAGTTAATTGAATTGGTCCATATGCTTTGACCACAACTTTCAAGTCTCCAAGTATGGGACTGATATAAGTCTTAGCTTGTACAAATTAAGAACTACATGAATGAGCGTTCAAGATGGGATCATCCGCCCTCGATCTGAGAAGAGATTGACTAAAGGAAGATGATGCAACTATATCCCTCTCCAAGGTTGTGAGGATATTGAAGAAGATGTTCTCCAATGATCCTAGTTATGCGTTAGTACTCACTGAATGATGAATTAGGCTTTGAAGATTAACCATACCCTAAGGCGTACAAGAGTCTCATGCAGACCAAGGATTATACATGTATGATAACCAATGACGAACAAGGTTCTAAAAGAGATTTCAAAGACTACTCTATATCTTCTAGAGCATGAGGTGTAGCTTAGCACCCTACCAGTTGGAAATTTAACCTGTCGATTGGGTTGAATCAATCATTAATTAATTAATCTATATGCTGATGTAATTAATTAATTTTTTTGCTCTATAAATGTTGTTGGACCTTGAAGTTATTACTTAGAATGATATATGGGCCTACACGATCACATGCATAAGACTAAAATGATGTTGGAAGATATAACTTGTTGTCAAGGTTTTTATGAAAAATCCTTAATGAGTATAAATAAAGGGGAACCCCCATTTTAATTGCTCAGGCCAGCGAGATTTGGTTCTCTCTACATCCTCCATTGATTCCACAAGTCATTGATGGTGAGAAGATTCACAAGATCTTCAATGAGTGGCGAAGAAGGAAAGAAGATCCAAAAACTTTCTAGTTGCATCCATACTGCTGGAGACTGAGCAATTGGTCGGCTTGAAGAAATTATCCAAGGAAGGAAGTCAAGGGTGGAAAAAGTACCCCAAAAGGTACTTAATATATTACATGTTTTCAAGATCATTTATGAAACGATCTCATGCTTCTGTTAATTGAAATAAGTTTCATGTATAAAAAGCTATAGCCCCACAACCCAATAGTGGTATCAGAGCCATGTTACAGGGCTATAGTTTCATTTTTAAAAGGCCAAATCCTAAAAAAGACATCCAAAGGTTTATTTTTAGACATCACTTAGGGAATTTTCTGGTGCTAGTGTTTACCGGCGCTAGTGCCAATCACAGCATTGGGCGCGAGTGCCAACAACATCTGTAATGTTGTGAACCAGACCAAGTGCTAGCAACCACGTTCATCGACTGCACAACGGACACACAACGGCCATTGGTGACCACCGCGAGCTATCATTGGCAGCCAACTCCAACCGTTGGTAACCACCATTAAACCCTTGTAGTTGAATGTGCGAGATGGGCAACCGGGCGTTGAGTGGTTACTAGGTGGCTCAAGATCAGCTCAGACCCGATCCAATTTTGGCGGCCACTGACTAGCGCCAACAGGTTGGGTTTGACCAGATCTAGGTTAGTGGGCTCGCAAATTTTCTTCGATCGGATTGGTTGGATCTACAAAAGACTCATTTTTATTTTAATGTGAAAGTTGGAATTCTAACTCAGCTCCCTCACTTTTGATGATTGGGGAGGCACTAAAAAGTGAATCACATTCTCCTCATCAATTCTTTATAGTTTTCCTCGTCTCTAAATCTTGTCCATTAGCTTGGCCTGTTGTTTTGTCATATCTCTAATCATCTACAATGTGGGATCATTAGGATTTTTATTAGTTTCTTGACGAGGTAAAAATGGAGGTTGAAAATGTGATTTTGAGTGGAAGGCTGCGAATATTGTGGCCTAGCCTTGAAGGAGGGCCTCGTTCCATAATTTTTGTTTAAGCTTCACTCAAAAGTATTATTTGAAGTGATAGAAAAATTGGTAGAGTATCATGGCATTATACCAAAGTGTTAATTATGTTGATTCACGATACAATTGTGTAAGTGGTCCATAGACCTGAGACAAAAAAGACATGTTGTGGATGAACAACTGTACTCTGAGGAACTAAGATGACTATGAAATTCACATATGTGTGTCCATTAAAATAAACAAATATGTGTGTTGTGAAGCTTAAAATGATTAAATGTATATTTAATGTGAAAATCTGATTTGAATGGATCTAATAATATTTCAAATGATTTTTTTAACGTTACATTTGTGAAAATATTACTTGTCTGATTCATGATATATTTTATGAAATTTTAGACCTTATATTGATGAATATGTTAATATTTTAAGTTAGAAAGTATAAGGAGGTTTGAAGAATTTTGTCAGATGTTAATTTACATTCTTGGCTTTATGTTTAATTTTATATGAATTTATTTAGGATTTTTATGTTTAATTTTATATGAATTTATTTAGGATTTACATTCTGGGCCGTTCAGCCCGTGCGCCCAGCACGCACGGGCCGTACCTGATCCGTCCCGCCTTGGGCGTGGACGGGCGTGTGCGCAGTCTACCGTGAATCACTACCGGTAGTGGCAATGGCCTAATAGATCAGGTATTTGGATATCGCTATCCATAATGACTCAGTCCTTAGAAATGTCGTGAGCCAAATACAAGGGCAATCCTTCCCAGTAAGCACGCAGGCCTCTGGGCAAGGAATGCCGACTAGTTAGGGGCCTAACACCAAGTCACACAATGATTGTGAAATTTGCTTTTTACTCAAGTGGCACATGTCAGTATTTCTTTTGATGAAATAAAAAAGTGTTAATATGGTGTGTTGCGACTAGTTGCCATGTAGCACAATCATTGACTAATAAAAGAAAAAGAAGACACATGGTGTTTTTCAAGTTGTCATTTGCAAAAGACAAGGAGATTGTGCCAATCATAAATGAAGAATATTTTGGAATTTTCAACCACCAACGGAAAGTGAGGAAGAGACAATATCGTTGACGAAGAGAGAAAAAAATGGATAATATGATTTTATCCAACTTCAAAGCTTGATATCTTACTATCTAGAAGGTCGATTGAGCTGAAATTCAGAGTTTAGCTTCGTGTTTAACCCCTCTTTTCAACTGTGCCATGTGATATATAAATTGAGCATGGATGTTCATATAAATCATCATAAAACTTACTTCATATATTTGTGGTCTTATTGTAAGGTAGTGAGCTTCTGAAATTCATGAAACTTGTTCTTGGTGCCTTGGGTGTGTGAGAGGAGGCCGGAGAGAAGAACTTACCTGCATTTCTTAATCACTGTGATCATGGCAGAACTTAAGGATCTGCAGTAGGCATACTTTCCTTACATTGGTTATCCTGTGATCCCATTAAATAATCGCTTCATGTTTTCATGTATCTAGATAACATCTCACACGTTTCGCATACCCCATTTCTTCATCTTTTCACACATTTTTAGTAGCTTAAGTTTACCATATTCACATGTTTATTTGCATTAAATTAATTCTATATGTGTATAATCAAGCTTAAAATGATCAAATTTATTTTTAGAATGATATTATGAATTTATGCATTTTAGGGATTTTTCTGAAATCTAATTCTGAAAGAATATAGTTTTATGAGTCAGAATATAATTTAATGGAATTTTTTTACATTAAGTTCATAAATATATAATTTCCCTGAGTGACAAAATCATATTTTTATGATTTATGGTCCATTATTTAATTTAATATGAATTTTAGAATATTTTCAACACTTTTATTTAATCAATTTAATGCAAATAAACATGGTAAGGGGTAACGATTGGCTATAACCAATCATTAAACACAATTAATGATTAGCGTCAGCCAATCATTAACCTAAACTGCTGTGGCATAACGATTATCGATGCCATAATGGCATTTAAAGATAATGATTTTACTTTTATTTTTTCTACTTTAGGGTGACTTGGCCCAATAAAAAAAAGAGATGTTTTTTTTGCAATAAATGCAGCATGGGGATTGAGGCTCGAAGATTCAAAATAATAGATTTTCTCTCTTTTTGGCCAACAATTGTGGCTGCACCGACGTGTGAGTGACACATTGCACCGCTGCAGCGTACGTTTAATGATTAGCGTCAGCCAATCATTAACCTAAACTGCTGTGGCATAATGATTATCGATGCCATAATGGCATTTAAAGATAATGATTTTACTTTTATTTTTTCTACCGTAGGGTGACTTGGCCCAATAAAAAAAAAGAGATGTTTTTTTTTGAAATAAATGCAGCATGGGGATTGAGGCTCGAAGATTCAAAATAATAGATTTTCTCTCTTTTTGGCCAACAATTGTGGCTGCACCGACGTGTGAGTGACACATTGCACCACGCGTACACGTTTAGGTTAATGATTGGCGTCAGCCAATCATTAACCTAAACTGCTGTGGCATAACGATTATCGATGCCATAATGGCATTTAAAGATAATGATTTTACTTTTATTTTTTCTACCGTAGGGTGACTTGGCCCAATAAAAAAAAGAGATGTTTTTTTGCAATAAATGCAGCATGGGGATTGAGGCTCGAAGATTCAAAATAATAGATTTTCTCTCTTTTTGGCCAACAATTGTGGCTGCACCGACGTGTGAGTGACACATTGCGCCATGTGTGCACGTTTAGGTTAATGATTGGCGTCAGAAATCACACGATCACACGATCGAATTCGGAGTTTAAAAACTGATGAAAATCTGGTGGTGCAGCTCCGACCCTTATCAAGGGCGGGAGTACTGTCTTCCCCCACTGCGATGATGCCTAAGCACTGAAATCAATATCCGAATTCGCGTTGCGAGGATACACTCGAGAAAGGGAGAGAAGAAGTAGAAAATCCCAAACCAAATCTAATTCTGGCGACGGTGGGAACTTCTCGAGAAAATACTGAGTGGGGAACACTTCGACACCAAAGAGTTCAGGCGTACCTCGGCACCGTGGTGCGTGAAGAGGATGCGGGAAATTCTGATCGTGACGAGGCTGGGTGAGTCCGGGCGTTGAGAGGCCCACTTGATGACAAGATCTGGACATTCTGGGCATTGAACGGCCCTGGTAGTGAGTAGTTGTCGTTATTGCAGAGTCAAGCATAGGCAAATACCCGCGCGCGCGAAGCGCGCGTAGGGTGCGCGGAGCCTCGGCGCGCGTGCGGAGTGCGCGGTGGGCGCGCAGCGCACTCGGAGTGCGCGTAGCGCGCACGGCTTGAAGCGTCAGATGGCGTCGATGACGACCGACGTTGGGGCACAAGCGCGCGCGGCGCTGACCGGCAGCCTGGGGCGCTCTAGGCGGCGGCCTAGGGATGGCCTTGAGCGGCCCTCGAAGGGCAGCCTTGGGCGGCCCTACGTGGGCGGCCAGGGGCGGCCCTGAGG
This sequence comes from Wolffia australiana, assembly GCF_029677425.1. Taxonomy (NCBI): domain Eukaryota; kingdom Viridiplantae; phylum Streptophyta; class Magnoliopsida; order Alismatales; family Araceae; genus Wolffia; species Wolffia australiana. The sequence goes on from NC_135840.1 coordinate 2,004,568, forward strand.
CAGCCCTAGATGGCTACTCTGGGCAGCCTTGGGCGGGCCTGCGTGGGCAGTCTGAGGCGGCCCTGGACGGCCTTGATGGGTGGCCGTGGGCGGCCCTGCGTGGGCGGCCTCGGGCAGCCCTGGGCGGGCCTTGATGGGCGGCTCTGGGCGGCCTTGGGCAGCCCTTCATGGGCGGCCTGCGGCAACCCTGGGCGGGCCTTGATGGGCGGCTCTAGGCGGCCTTGGGCAGCCCTGTGTGGGCGGCCTGAGGCGACCCTGGGCGGACCTTGATGGGCGGCTCTGGGCGGCCTTGGGCAGCCCTGCGTGGGCGGCCTGAGGCGACCGTGGGCGGACCTTGACGGGCAACCTTGGATGTTCTAGGGTAACCCAGGAGGGTGAAGGAGAGAGAAAGAGAGAGAGGGAGAGAGAGGAGGGAGGGAGAGAGAGAAGGGACGAAGAGGGTGGAGGAGATGATCGGGTGGATGGCCGGCACCGACGACGATGGCGGCGGCGGAGGCGGCACTAGGGTAAGAAGAAGGATAGGGGAGGCTGGGCAGTCCTCCAAGAAGAGTTAAACAAAAACTCGATTCTTGAATTATGACTGCCTAAGTGTTTCTTGAAAACAATGGCCTATATATAGGCCTTGGAGGAAAGAGGAAAAGACAAGAAATTAGAGACGAGAAACTAAAGACGTGCGCCGTGTCACGCCAAAGGGCAGTTGTGGATCTACCTCTGGCATCGTGTCATGACGCGCGTAGGGACATTCGCTGGTGGAGACGTGCTTGTCGACGGTTGCAGCGTGTTGACTTTGGTGTTGACTTCAGTTGACCGTGGCGGGTTGACTTCGGTTGAATTTGCCGTTTTTTTCATAGCAAGCGTGTTGACTCCGTTTGACCGTGGCGACGCGTTCGACGGTGATGTGTTGGCATCCTCGCCATCAAAATCCTTACATCTTATTACTAGAAAAAACATTTCCTATCTCACTAAACATCTATCATTATTATATCCACTTCCTATTTTACATATAGCTTATTATGAACTTAATAAGTAACTTCTTATCTCCTATCAATTGTATTTTACTATTCTATCTTATTAACCTTGTTTATTTCTTCCACTACCTATATTAACATCACCTATAACTACAAATTCATTTCAAATCTCTTACTCTAATTACGTAGTTTAGAATATGAGCTTAATCAATAAAATTTACAAACCTATGCTCGTTAATAATTTAGTTAGCTAGTGACATGGGTTGTCTCCACAGGGAACGAATGTTAGGGAAGGAAATTCTCTTGATTGGGTGAAGTCGAGGATATTAGGATTATGTGGAGCGTACAAGTTAGTGAATAGGGAGAGATAGTGTTTATGATAGAGTTAGGAGTCAAATTAGGGTTTCAGAAATTAGGTTGTATGATGAATAAGGTTGGATATATGAAAAGGGATCTGGACGATGCCGTGGTAGGTAGTGGATACGGTGAATGATGTAGTGGTATTGAGAGGGGATTATGAGTGGAGTAAGGAGAAACGAATGTTGGCTTAAATGGAAAAGATAGAGGTACGTGATGAGATCATGATGGTGCAAGAGGGGGTGTGAAATGGGTAAGAGTGGATAATACTAGACGAAGATAGAGTGGATGAGGATGGTAATGGATGAAGATGATGACGAAGGTGGTGGATGAAGAAGATGATTAACTTACTAAATGTCTTGGAGTTGGTTCAATGTAAAAAACATCTTTAAGCTTAGATAACTATATTCCACAGGATCCCGACATCTTCCTGCTGCAGATCAACCTCCCCACTTCTCTAATGAACCTCTTCAAGCACTAGAGACACCGAGAAGCACTTGATGAACCTTCAAAACATCACTTTCTTTCAATCAACCTCTCTTGGAGGAAGTGAGCTTAAAGATGTTTTTTACATAGATCAGGGGCTCAATTTATAATGGATGGACAGAGGACCAAAAGACAAAGCTTCCCTTCAAATTTCAGCTCGATCCAAGTTCTAGATCGTTGAATATCATGCCTGAAAGTTGGATTTAATTTATCACCGATTTAATTTAAATATTTCTCTCTCTTCATCCTCGTCAGCGCTGTCGCCTCGTTTGGTTTGGGTTTTGTCTCATCTGGCATTATTTATTATGATTGGCTGGGATTCCTCCTTGTCATCGATGATCAACGGCTCTTGTCATGCCATGTTTCATCTTGGAGAAAAAGACAAAAAGACAAAAGGAATTGAAAAGTTTAAATAATTGAAAGACATGTGACATGGTGGCATTTCTGCGCACGCCACATTAATACCCTTTTCATTTAAGCAAATGAGGGTATGACACGTGTGTGCCACGTACATACGTGCACGCCACGGGTACACATGGTGCCATGTGTCGCGTGACACAAGTGCAGTAGCTACTTTCGACCATTCCAAGGAGAGAGAAGGGGAAAAAGAAATAATAATTTAACTGGCTCTGCTTCGGTCCCCTGAATGCATTAATTACAAAAAATAATGCCTTTTTCTGATTGGTCCACGTCACCTACGTAGTAAGAGTTAAAAAAGGGATTTTGTAAGCCATTAAATGCAATTATGGCATTGCACAAGTGTCAACTAATCATTATCTCTAGCTATCATCATTCGACAAATCAAATGGTGACAAGTTGCGTCACGAAATAAAGTATTAGAAATAAGTTCTAAAATATATATTTAATAAATAAAGGCCCAAAAATACAAATATATATATTTTTACTTAGAAAAGCCATATCTTTCTGAATTTAATGTTGAAAAATTCCAGAAAATTCAGATTTTGACTGTGAAAATTATATTCTTTCAGAATCAATCATTAGAAATATCTGAAAAAATACATTAGATGCTGAAAATTCATAATGTCAATATAAAAATAAGTTTAGTCATTTTAAGCTTGATTGCACACACATATAGTTATTTACATGATTATTTTAGGTTAAGACCATATTTACATGTTTAATGCAAATAAACATGTAAATATGGTCATATTAAGCTAGTAAAAATGCATTCTATCAGTATATGTGGTCTAAGGACCACTTAAACAACTGTGACATGAATCAAACTAATTCAAAGTTTTATATAGTTCCATTTCAAGATTCGTATGGATCAATTCAATAAACTCCATCTTCAAAACACCAATGGCTACGGGAGTGGCCATACTCATCATATGGGTGAGACTAGATAGTGTTATTGTAGTTGGATACTTTGATGTCCTTCATGACTATCCTTTGAATAGGAATATTTGGAACACATGATTGAAGACAAGGTCATCTATGCATTATGATCTCATTACAATTTGTTAAGTTGGATCATGTATTCATGGACTTCATTATAAGCTTCAGATGTGCACTAAAATGAATACATTTTACTAATGAACATGTGAAGAGATATAGAATGTGTTATTACCTTGTCAACCACATATTTTCTATCATGGTCAATATGGAATTATTAACCGTTGGTATAAGAGGATATGGCTTAAGGAAGATGATGTGATGAAGTCGTCGGCCTAGAAAGTAGAATATTAAAGAAGAGTTCACCAAGAATTTCTAAATACATCTATATTAACTCAGAGGATTAATTAGTATGTGAGAATCGATCATACCCTAAGTCATCGTAGGAGCCTTGAGTGGGTAGACTGTGCGTACAAGTTAACTGATGGCAAAAGGGTTCCATGAGAGAGATATTATGCTCCTTTATATTCTAGAGATCAAGGTCTAGCTTGGAACCTCACAGACTGGAAACTTATCCAATCAAAGGGATCATATTAGTTTGTGATTAGTTAACCTATTTTCTATTATAGATTATTAAGTAGATTTGACTGCATGTTATTGTGACACTGAAGTTATTAACTAGATGATACATGCACCTATGTCACACATGAATGATCTTTTGAACAACAAAATATATACTAAAGGTTTTTACACAAATAGGAGGAAATAGGGGGAAAGGCCCTGAATGAAATTTACCTAGATAGGATTTTTAGGTTCTCACTCCTCATCTCCCTACTCACCTTGGATCCTCTCCCCTCGCGATGTAATGGGAATGATGTAGCGGTGATGGTGGAGCGATAGTAGATATCCTCAATATGGAGGAGGATATTTGATATGAGGGGGAGAAGCGGATATGTCTAGAGGCAAGAAACATGAATATCTCAAAACACCTCACTCAAGGAATCAATAAATCATAGATCCAATCTGTGCCAACATGATTTGATCTTAGTATTTCAAAAATCAGTTCTATTTTCATTACTATTCTTCTGATGCATGAATGGTATAAGTTTCACCTTAATCATAGCCCCATAATTCAACCACTAGTACTCTAGAAAGGTACATTTACCCCTGGGTATGCTCTCTTGTGAAATTCTATTTTCTGAAAATGGTTGAAATTATAATTATTGACTCACCTTGAAGAGGTTAACTTAGGACATCAATTTCAGAAAAAAATGGTTCATTATCACAACAGAAGCCTCAAAACCGACAGTGTAGAAATATCTTTGACAATAAGATAACTACATAAAAATCATGGATAGGTAGGGGAGTTGATCAGTAGATGAATTCAGAAAGTGCCCATTCTTAAAGATTTATTGAGGCCTTTTTATTTTATTTGAGATAATTGTTTAAAATTTGGTCCAAGCATGTCAGATTTTCCTGTGTTTCTTTAGTCATATCATATATCCAGTGGATACATATTTAAGATCCAAATTATTGTATGTGATGCCCAGCTCTCCATGGAAATTTATACATCGGTAAGTCCTATATGCTTTATATCCATATTCAATTTTTCAAGCCAAATAAGAGTCTCAAGAAAAGGCATACATAAGTTTTCTCCTTGAGCACTTCCCATTTCTTCATAGTCTTCATCATATGGAATCTTTGCCCCTAATTCTGATGCACAGATGGCTACGAATATTTGTTGATGAGAAGTGGAGCAAGACGAGTGATGTAGATTTTAATATTGCTATTGGTGGCTTAGATGGAGGCAAATATGTGCCGATGAGGGGACAAATCAGAGGATGAATATGTGAGAGTGAAAAAAAAAGAAGAACACACTAACCTCATCATCACATCCCCAATGGGTCAAGTGGGGCTTTCTCTTCATGAGTCTCTCCATCCTTCAATCTTGGAATTCAAAAAAGGGCCTAAAGAGATTTTGAATGAGAAAATCACTCCGTTAATTATAAATAGGAACACAATCCAAGGGAATTTTTTTACGAGGATGTAAGGTCTTCATAGATCTATGATGGTTGATGGATACTTGAAGTAAAGATTTAAATACCCTCAAAATTTCAGCTTTCAATCTCCTACATCATTAGACATCTTCATTTGAAGTAGAAGCAATCTTAGTTGCCTTTTTTTCTCTCCCTTCCTTGACCCATGTGGCAGATTGCTAAGATGGACCAAAATTTTAGGAAGACCAGCAAATTCAAAAGAACCTTTGAATATTAAAATAAATTCTTAATCATATAAAATGACTCATAAATTATTTTTAATAACTTTCATTAAAACACCATAAATAGGGAAAAACCATAAGTTCATTGTATAATATAATAAACCCCTAAAAAATTAAATATTATGACTCATAAAATTGTTTTTTAAAAATTTAATGTTAGTACGTTCTACTAAAATACCATAAACTCAGGAATAATTAGAATTGCATTATAAAAATTATAATAAACCCCTACGAGTATTTATATAATTATAACACATATTTTCTAACTTATAATCAATGGTGGTATTTCATTCATATACTTCACTATTTGTTCCATCTCCATCAACTATCACACAACATAGTGAAACCATCATCTGACATATTTCATTAGAGTTAATTAGTATTTCGTAATAAAAAATCCACTGAAACCCCAATTTGTTTTATAAGTTTTAAATATTTTAGGTGAAATAGGAAAATTATTTTCTCATCATTATATGATTAAATTTAAATATTTAATTTTATTATACTAAATTTAATTATTGAAAAATAAACACATCCTAAAAAAATTAAATTTAAAATTCACTTATTCAATAATTTCTCCATGCGGATTCATCCCTTTCTAACTCATTGCTTCTAAGGAAATTACAACATCTACTTCATAAAATCATAAGCTTTAAACGACATTGTATAACACCAATTTATGGTTTGTCAGTCTATGAGGGCATGTAGTTATAGTAAATTAAGCAGGATGGGCGTCCATGGGTTAGATAATTTAATGGAGCAATCAGGGGAGTCTGGGCTACAAATTAGCCCATTTATTTATCCCTTTATTGCCTCGTATAATAAGTAAAAAAACTCAAATGGAGCCCTCAACATGTGAGAAAAGTGGGTGAAAATGGCACCGAATGATATGAGAAAACCATGAAGTGGTAATTTTTCCATTTATATAAATCCTAATTCACCTATATTTTCCTATAATTTAGGGATGAGCTCTAGTAGTGGCTATCCAATGGATTAAGTGTCAGATTAGGGGGCTGTTTTTTTTGTGCATCATTAAGTGTCGGACATATGAAATACCTTGTGGGGAACTTTTTTCACCCTTGACTTGCTTCCTGGGAGAACTTCTTCAAGACATTCAATTGCCGAGCCTGTAGAAATACCCACACAACTAGAAGGTTGCTGGGTCTCCTCTTATTCTTCACCACTTCTTCTTGAAGATCTTGTCAATCTTCTCACCATCAAGGAGGGATTGTGGAGTGTGAAGAAAACAGAGAAAGAAGAAAGGAGGGGGGCCAGATCTGACTGTCATGTGCACATAAAATGGATGCCCCCTTATTTATACTTCATAAAAATCCTTATTTATGCTTCTAATATCCTCTCAATCGTATGCATGTGACCCTTTAGGCCCATATGCTGTTCAAGAAAAAACTTTGAAGGAACGGTAACATTTATTGACCAAACTTATTAATTAACAATATCAACATATGAATGAATTAATTATGGTTTAATTTAACCCCAATTGATATTTTCATTTTCCAGTCCTTGGGGTGCCAAACTACACCCCACACTCTAAAATATACAAAGCATTGATTGAACTCTCTCATGGAACTATTATTGTCATCGATTACAATACATATATAATTCCTCATCCATACAAGACTCCGAAATGACTTAGAGTTTAGTAAATCATCAAATTGTAATCCGTTTGATGTTTAGGTATAGTACCATTTAGGGATTTATACTGATTAAATAAGTGAACTCTTTCTTTAAAGGCCACCCACCATCTATCTTCAGCATCCCCATGCTAAAGGCCAAAGGATCGGTCATGCTTATCATATTTGTTTTATATCATGATAGTTTTACATCTTTTTTTAGTAGAGATCGAATAGGAATTTACAAGACACATGCAATTACTAGTGATTAATACATTATGATATCATCATAATCTAATAACTCATTACATGTACTTGGGACCTCATTCTGAATATCACATGAGAGTAAAAATGAACAAATATTTATTTTAATGAACTTAAACATAACATGGTTGTGTGATTGGCTTGACGACCATATAATGTGCATTTAGCATTACTCTATTGCCTCGAACTACTTATATATATTATCACTTGAAACAATCTCTAAAGTAGTTTTAATGACAATGGCAAATTTAAAGTTTCAAATTTGTTTACAAATTACTAGTGATCAGTAAGGTGTTGTAGGCAATCTATGAGGGCTGATTTTAAACTTTTACTTGTTAACGGGGAAGAGGAGTGTTTGAACTAAAGAAAGAAGCCAATAGAACATGACAAGATACGACATGCAAAATAGGATGGAACATCATTCTGGTCCTTCATCACATAAGAGTTAGGAGTGTTCTTCTGTCCCCATCTGTGGGAAAAAATAGGCGAAGAAATAGACTTATGCAGGAACAAATGCTACATAACAAAGTATGCATTCTTTTTCCCATTCCATGATTAGGATTGATAACTAATGATAGTAAGGAGAAGGATACATGGCTGATTGTCCTCTATCCATGAGCCGTAGGTTAAAATTACTTTTAATGGCGACATTAGAAAATGTAAAAAATCATTACAGACTGCTAATATATTTTTGGAAACTTATTCAATCTCCAGGGGTTGATTCAATTTCTTACTTGCTTTAGAGGAAGAGGAGGAAGCCAAAGTTAGACAATCTCCAAGGGTTGACTTTAAATTTCTATTTTGCTACGCAATAAGAGGAAGAAACCAAAGTTAGAAAATATTTAATGATTGACTTTAAACTTTTTTCTTGATATACATGAAGAGGAAGAAGCTACAATTTGCAAAAACACGGTGCCGGTTACTTCCAACCTTGCGGCTATGCCCATAGACCAATCCAACCATGCCTTGGATGCCATCCAGGGGGGTTTTATATATAAAGTGGATTGTTTATCACCCTTTTAGGCATGGAGCAAGCATAAATATCCCAATTACACTCGGATCCCACTCATCCACGCCCATGTGCAGGAAAGAGAAAAGATACATAAGTGATACCTACCAAGTGCTCTGAAAAGGTCGCTGGTGCCGGCGTGTCTCCGGATCCCCCCACGGTGCTGATGATGCATGAAGTGTGTGGAGCTCTCCCTGCCGTCAACAAATGTCGTCGATGAGGTGCGTGGCGGGGACATCAATAAAGTGGGAGAGCGAGCGCTCAGCCTCTCGCACTTCATGCAAGACGTCAACCATGGGGGAAAATCTCCAAGAGATGTATGCGTGCCACCAGGAGTATGGGGAGCTCGCATAGTAGAGTCAATGTGTTGAGTGCAGTCCAACCTGCCATCCGCAGATGTCAGTGTTAAGGTGCTCGGCAAATTGGACGATCAAGCAAGAGGGTGAGTTCTCCCGTCATCATCCCTCTATGCAATCTACCACTCTCGCGGCCTCTCCTTTGATAGTGTGCGACGCATGCGAAGAGCCGACAAGCCAAGGCGTTCCACATGTAAGCATCCACAAGCTGTCTGAGGGAGTTCTTGCTAAGAAAAGAAAAATGAGGTAGGGGTACGTGTGTATACCGCGTGGTTGGCAAGAGCTTCCGTTGTTTGATTTCCCTCACATAGGTGGTGACAAATACTAGGTGTGCGACGGCAGCACTGCATGATGTCTTGCCAGACCCGCTGAAGCTGCCACTGGGAGCATTTACATGCACGAAGCATGTCAACTAATACCTGTGAGTCTGATTCTATGACGATATTGTGAAGGTTTTCATACCTCGTAGAGGAGTAAACCATCATCCGTCAGGATTCTTTCTCAATTTGGCCAATAAGGCATCAAAATAATGATGGCAAGCCCGCCCGAGAAAGATAGGGCATCCGAGATAATCGAAAAGGAGGCATCCTCAAGAGTATCGAGTATACTGTTGGATAATCTGAGAGTACTTTATAGTGGTGGAAGGACCAACCATAAAGCTACTCTTTGAGCCATTGACGAGCAGGCCAAAAGCTCACTTGTATGTAGTGAGGACACTCATAATTTCCAACATAAGTGAGGATTTTGTAAGTACATTGAGGAAAAGGATGGCATCATCTGGAAATAGTGAGTGCGAGAGGATCGGGCATCCCCTTTTTGTAAAATATGGTCGGATGAGGCCTTGAGCAATCGTTCGTGTGAGCGATTGGCTAAAGATCTCCTCCATCAATATGAAAAGGGTGGGTGAGATAGGATCACCTTGCCGTAGACTTCTCGTAGCCGTGAAGAAGCCAATGGAGTTTCCGTCCACCAGGAGAGAGAAGTGGTTCTCTCTAATGCAGGCATCGACGAGATCGATGACTGCATCGGTGAACCCAAAACGACGTAACACCTGGGTAAGAAAATTCCACTCAACTTGATGAAAAGCCTTTTCCATACCCAATTTGATGATGACATTCGAACCTCGAATATGAGTGTTTAAGGATTCGACTAACTCATGAACTAGCAAGATACTGTCATGGATCTGTCAACCCTTCACTAGGCTTTCTTGAGATAAGTCTATCAAGGAAGGTCCCTAGTTAATTTGTAATGATCTTAGATGCAACTTTATAGCATACATTACAAAGACTGATAGGGCAAAAGTCCTTAAATGAAACTGGGTTTTCCACTTTTGGGATAAGCGCCAAGAAAGTGGATTTCCAATTTCATGGTAGAACTTTGCGTATAAATACCTCTTTGATAGCAAGCACCAAGTCTATGCCTACAATATCCCAAAATGCTAAATAGAATTCCACTGAGAATCCATCTGGTCCTAGAGCCTTGTTCCTACCCAAGGAAAAGACTACCTCCTTGATCTCCGCTCGCATAGGAAGGGCTGTGAGTAGTGTGTTCTCCTAGTCGATCACCAAATGGGGAATGGAGGCAAGTAGGTCCTCACTCACGACAGTTAGCTGTGAGGAAGGAACGAGCTATAATATGCAACGCCTACACTCGCTAGTTGGATGGGGTCCTGATTATACATTCCTAATAGTGTTGTATAATTAGGACATGCTCTGTGGCGAATCGAGGCGCGAAAGAAACGTGTATTTCTATCACCTTCTCGCAGCCATTGGATACGTGATATCTGGAGATAGAAAATCTCCTGTCGTTGCATAGCATCCTGAAGCTGCTCGCTAAGCATAGTCTTACGCTCTCTCGTGTCGTCTGTCCAACATCTTGTAGTTGTCGCTCAATAGCAGCTAGCTCCCTCATGAGTGTTTCGACTGGTGCATGCACGTCTTCGACTATATGTCGATTCCACCATTTCAGGTGGAACTTGAGGTTCCTCAGTCTATAACTGAAGTTCTCGAGAGACGAATTAAAGACCGTTCCATGCTAGTGACTATACATAAAACCTTGAAAGGCTTCATGCTCTAGCCACGTAGCCTGGAATCGAAGGGAGGGCGATGGACACGAGTAGTAGAGTTCGAAAGGAGTAAAAGTGGTGTGGTCCGAGCAGTAACATGGAAGTATCTCGATGGTAAGGGTGTAGTGCATCAATGCAGTGATGTTACAAAAATAGCGGTCGAGCCGCTCGTACATACGCGCATCTTCCTGGCGCTCATTGCACCATGTCCACTTCTCACCTATAGTGGGAGGCTCCACGAGGGAAGCCTGGTGAATAAAGTCGTTGAATGCTTGCATAGATCGTGCCCTAGGCGGGCGGCCTCCCTAGTGCTCACTGACTGCCCGTATGCAGTTGAAGTCCCCCGCTATAAACCAAGGGAGATGAACAAGTCTTAGATGGGTCTTGATATGTAAGGTGAGTTCTTTCCAAAGTGCTTCTGCACTAAATGTCTATGCAAGGCATAGAGGACCGTGAGCGTGTATGGCTTCGGGGAGTATGGTACTGCAAAAGTGATGTACTGCGTCCCTTTAGCAAGAAATTCCAACAAATAATCTCATTTCCAAAACCTCTAGAGCTTATTTGAGGAATGACAATAAACATGATCCATTCTAAGTTTCCTCGTAATAGAATAAGATTGATCCGATGTAATCATCGACTGAATAAGCCCAACTATCCCTACGTTGTGCTTATGAATCAGGACAACAAGGTGTGACTGGGTTAGAGGGCTGCCTATCCCTATACAATTCCAAATGAGACTTGGAATCATGAGGCTAACCGCTCGTGTGATGCACCTTTAATCGGATGTTATATATACGATGAGTATGGGGGGCATCCGAATGATGTCCTAAAGGGGGAAAGGTATCCATGTCTGAATCCTCAAAAAGAGAGGCATCATACTTCTCTCCCGTGGAAGTGTGACCACTAGTGCCTCCTCTAGTATCTTCAAAACTAGTGAGTAAAACTTGACGTCAGTCAAGCATTCCTCCCGCTCAAATGGGATATGTGATGGATGGAGGTCGAGTAGGGAGGTGAGTATATCGAGTGGGGGAGGGGGGGCATGTGGCTAGGAGAGGATGGTGGGATGGGGTTTTGAAAGAGTGGAGGAGATGGAGGGGATGAAGGTGGAGCTGAGGGTAATGTAGGGGAGGGGTGGGGAGGTGTAGGTCGAGGTGAATGGGAAGATGTAGGCCGAGGGGGTGACGAGGGGTGGGAGGAGATACGGAGGGGCGATGAGGGATGGGGGGTTGTTGGTTGAGGGGATGGTGAGGGATGGGAAGATGCAAGCCGAGGGGATGATGTGGGACAGGGGGGTGTAGGGCCACAGGTGCTAGGGATACTGGATCGACTCTACCCGACCTCCACGTAGTCTCTCGTGTCGGGTCCTTCTAGTGCATCCAGAAGGGCAAAAGCATTTAAGGTAAGTTCGAGTGCACTTACCTCTTTACCTTTTCCCGATCGGTTGCTAATATAAGGGGCATCCTTAGCTCGGGGTAGAGTTCGCCCGTCCTGATATCTGTTTGATATCCGGTATCGGACAAGTGATATCCGATATCCGAAAAAAATGGGACGGTTCCGGATATTGGATATCAGATATTGTGCAATATCCGTCTAGCAGGGGTTAGACAGATATCGGTACCGGATATCGAGGGGTGAGGACGAATACGGTATCGTATACCGGATATTGGTTTTCCGATATCCGGATTTCAGAGACGGATACTGGATGCCAGATACCGGTTTTCGATATCCGGATCTCGGTTCCGATATCCGGTATTAGGTATCGACCGATAAAAATAAACCACTTTTCACATTATACATGTTCGTTTCAATCGCATTGTTCGGTTTTGATTTATGTTCAATGCCCGTTAATATATAGTGTGCAATTTTTTTTTTCTTCCATATGGGATAAGAGGATTCAAAGTTAATGTAAACTGTGAATCCCGTTATCCCACATGGGAGATTTTAAAAACATTTTCATGTATATATTGAATGAGGCCCCTAAATTATTTAGTATTAAAATAATATCTATATCTATTATCGCTTCTTTTAAGAGCGTTCTAAATAAAAATTAATATATTAATCAATTAGTACGCTGTCCAATAAATAGAAAGAAAAATTTCTATATCTTTCCATATGGGATAAAGGGATTCCGAGTTTAACACAAAACCCGAATCCTTCTATCCCATATGGAAAAAATTAAAAATCGAGAACTGAATGTAAGAGTTGAGATCTACTATCTTACATAAAGCTCTTTCAGTTCACCCGTGCCTACGTACGTAATGCGGGATGTCTTGATAATTAAATTACTTTGATTTATAATTCGATGCGGACATCGGTTTTCGATATTCGCATCCGATATCCGATACCGGCATCTATCCCCTTGAGACGGAGACGGATGCCAAATCGGGACGGATATCGGTATCGAATATCGGTAGTGTAGCAACCGATATCCGAAATCGATATCCGATATCCGGATATCGAAAAAACCGGATATCAGAAATTGCCTTTCTGGTATCCGGTACAGCATCCGTCCCGATACCGGCATCCGGTACCGGTATCACGACGGGCAAACACTAGCTCGGGGTAGTGATTGGGGACACTTCTCAGTACCCTTCTTCACCCACTGTGAAGCTGTAGGGGAAGGCTTAGCCAATACAGGCTTAGCCGACATAGAATCCCGAGGTAGGGGAGGGAACACACTAGTCGTACCCTACAGTGCGAGTATGGGGCGTGTAGCTAGTGGCGGTCTCTGGTTAGGGCGATGCCCTTGAGTGGTGGATTTCACCTCTACTATGTAGTCATTGTAAGGCGATGGAGGAAGAAACTCTTCCGGGGGGGTTGATGTGGCATGTGTCACCTTTTGGCGACACGTGTGAAGCGTATGACCTGGAAGTGTGCAGTGTATACAGAACTATGGGAGGTTCTTGTACACAATGGACTGGCGGATCAACTCATCGCCATTACGAATGAGTATCATGCAATGTATGGGCTCTAGTAGATCTATCTCTACACATACCCTTGCATATCTAGGGCGGATGAATAGATGTACGTCTTTGTCAAGGCGTATGAATGTTCCAACAACACTAGCTAAGGATTCCAAAGCAGTTGACGTGAAGAGATGCAGTCGTAGTCCAAGGAAGCCTATCCACACCGGGACAGAGTGAGGGCAATGATCTCGTGAGCTGCTCGTCTGCTCGGCCGTCCATCGATAGGTATGCATAGTGGAGCCATTGATCGTCCATGTGGTGTGGCTCCAAGCCTTTTTGAAGTCGGCTTCCAATTGGAAGCAAATAAAACACTCTGATGGTTGCGTGCCCCAATAACCACTGGACCAAGAAAGTTCCCTGGCACTAAGTATACCCTCACGATGTCATCAATGAGGGGACGCTTCGGAGCAAAATGCCTGATCAAAGTGTAGGCAAATGGTGCTGCCATTCACGTGATCTCCTCCTTGGAGAATGTAACTACTCGCACGCCCTCAGAGTCAGTATAACCACTCTTCAGTGTCGTGGCATAGTATAGAGGGGGAAGCGTAGTCTTCGATATTGGTTGGATGGTAGTTGTATGCGAAGGTCCCGCCACTCGGGCTACCTAGGTCAATTATGGTAGTGGTCTAGGTGGTTGTCCTTCTAACGCAGAGTCGCGCTTCTCGTCCTATGTGACATGTGCTGCCGGGCCAATAGGTCCCGATACAGGTGAGTAAACTTGATCAAGAGTGGCCGAATGCCTTGCCCAATCCCGAGGTAGAACAGGGGGGACCACCCTAGTGAGAGACCCCAAATCAACTTTGCCCTTATGGGACAAGCCCTCTCGAACTGGCCGGGGTTGGTCATTGCCAAGTGGATCAGCGGTGGTCGGGATGGCCCAGGTTGGGGTGGTCAGGGCACCCGAGTCGACCCGGTCTAAAATGTTTGGCACTACATCAGGGTTGGTCAAGTCTACTTGATCGGAATCGTCCGAGACAACCCGATCGCTCGAGTCCTCGTTTGCCCAACCAGAGTCAACCGGGTCAACCCGGTGGACCTTACTCAGTTCGACCAGATCGATCCAGTCTAAGTCGTCCGGTTCAAACCCGACCAGGTCAACTGGGTCGACCCATTCCGAAATGGCCGGGACGACTGGTTTGGATCTGGTCAGGTTGAGCAGATCGGCCTGTTTTGAATCAGATGGGGCGATCGGTATAGACCTAGCTAGGTCAACTGGGTCGACTCGATCCGAATTGGCTGGGTCGACCAGTTCGGGCTCGATCAAGTTGACCAGGTCAACCTAGTCTGAATCAACTGGGTGGACCAGGTTGACCCGGTCAGATTTGGCCGAGTTGACCAAGGCAAACGTGGCCAAGTCGACCGCGTTGACCCGGTCAGGGTCAGCCAGGTCGACCGCATCGAACCCGGCCGAGTCGATTAGGTTGACCTGGTCAGGGTCAGCCGAGTCGATCGCATCGAATCCGGTCGATTCGATCAGGTTGATCTGGCCAGAATCGGTCAAATCGGACTGATCGACCCGGGCCGAAGGAGTCGAGTCAACTTGGCCCAAATCGGCCAAGTCGACGCGGCCCGGGTCGGCCAAATCGATAGGTCCACGAGAGGTCACGGGGTGCACTGACGTGGTCGCTTGTCCTTCAATGGGTGGATTTTTTTTCTTATCCAACGGTGTAGATGTAGAGGAATAGTCAACAATTGCGATGGACGCGGTAAGTTTAACGCTCACCGATAATGAATTTAATTCGTTGTCGAGTCCATCAGAAGGAATCACCAAGATCGGTGACGTGGCTGATCATGCGGCTGTGGGTTGATCCATCTGGATCTTTGAGTGAACGTAGGCCGTTGGGTCTGACGTGTCAATCTCGGGTTGACCAAAATGAAAAAGGGTATTTAATGAGCCGGTGGCATTAAATGCCAACGCCTCTTGAGTTTGAATTTTCGAGGGGAGCACCGATGGTCCATCGTTTGAACCGTTGAGATCATGATAGCTGTCATGCTCAACGGTTGAGATGGTTGCACAGGTGGCATTTTCAATTGCTGTTATGACCATTGGCGGTGTAATAATTGCATCGTGATGCTTTTTTATTTTTATTTTGTTTTTGTTGTTTTTTTTTTCAATTTTTGGATTTCGAGAGCCGTTGGATGCAGCCAGGCTGTTCGATCCGACGGCCTGGTCGCATTTGGCAGCTGATGTGGGAGATGCACGGTCCACTGATGCCTCAGTGGACCCGTGCATACTCCCCAGGTGGGCTGCCGGTGCAGCCAACCCCTCCGACGTGGCAGCCACGTCAGGCGGTTGGTCTTGGCACCTAGCTGATTTTGTAGCCCGCATTGGATTGGGGGCTACGAATTGATTTACGGTGAATAAGTTAAAAAATTAACAAAAACAGATTAAATCAAGTAAATCATAAGAGAAAAAATATATTGCTAGATGCGTCTTGTCAAGCCGAGTATTTTAAGTATAAATTTCACATAATTATCTCATCGGATTCATAAGATATTGGTAATTTAAAATTTCAATTTAAAAACTTACCTCAAGGATTCAAGGGCCTCAAATACGAGCTATAGGATTCTATTTGGGGCGTTCTTGTAGTCAATTCCTTGAGGCCTTCCGAATCCAATGAAACAAAAATCAGCTCGATCCAAGATGTGTAGCAAAAGTTATAACCAAATCACCAATTTCGGAGGAGAGAGAAGCTCTGCCCCATGTTCAAACCGATAAGGCTCACTTTCTCTCGATAGATTTCGATGGAAGAAGCTAGAGCTAGTCAATCCACATGGTTTCACTTTGAGTTCTTACTTGCTAATTGATATAGAAGAAGAGTTTAAAGTAAGACAATGTCCCAAGGATGATTGCGAATTCTTGTTGGCTAATTGATATAAAAGAAGAGTTAAAGTAAGAAAAATTCCAAGGGTTAATTTTAAATTCTTACTTACTATACAAGAAGAGGAAGAAGACAAAGTAAGACTGTCTCCAGGGTTTGACTTTAAACTCTTACTTGGTAATTGACATAGAAGAAGAATTACAAGACAAAGTAAGACAATCGCCAAAGTTTGATTTTCAATTATTTCTTGCTAATTGACATAGAAGAAGAGATAGAAAACAAAGTAAGACAGTCTCGAGGGTTTTATTTTAAATTCATACTTGGTAATTGACATAGAAGAAGAGTTAGACAAAGTAAGTTAGTCTCTAGGGTTTGATTTTAAATTCTTACCTGATATTCACGTAGAATGTCGGGTTCTTGATGTAACACGATATGCCGGGATCGAGCGACTCATGTTATACTACGAGAATGAACACAAAATGTGATGCAACGAAGTGAAATGATGTAGGATGATTTGAAATAATTCCAAAAGAAGTACGTCAGAAAATAGGTGATCTGGGAGTAACCTAGATGTCGCCACATAGAATGAGTAGTGGCACGTCCAAGCTCCTAATGATCTGCGTGTTCAGTTTGAAAATGGACGGGAGGAGGAAGACCTTCGTCCAAGAGTGTCTGCACCGTCGATGTGAATGAACAGATCTGATACCGTCAAAGAAAATTCACTTTAGCACAAGTACAGTGGCTATTCCTACAAACATATTAATTTCTCTTGAGGCAACTGAGTAATTAGAGACCGACGCTGGAGGAAATAATAATATATGTAATGGGGAAAATATGTGACCTGGGGCTCGAGTCGAGAATTGGGAAAGTCGATTCCGCCGAAGAAGAACAATGAAGTCTCAGTTGTGAAGATGTACGATCAGGAATGATGGAAGGAGTCCGAACATTGGGTTGGAGAGCAGTGATGATTTCTCATAGGTCTGGATGCAGCGAAAGGCTGCTCTGCTACGGAGGAACAACTGAAAGGCCGGCCACCGAATGGTCAAATCGTGGTGGATGGCAAACAGTGGATAGAACTGTTGTTCATCACAGTCCACAACGGTGATGTACTGAACCCTTATGACCGAGTGACAGTGAATTTTGAGAAGGAGATTCCTGGGATTTGAGAACCAGAAGGGACGTCAGATCAGAAGGAATGCCAGATGCCAGGCGGAACCACGACTAGGAGCGACACCGGATGGCCGTCGATTTTATCCGTCGATGGAGACGGGCTTCATATTGATGAACCGTGCTGGGTTGTCAAGAGTCGGAGTGATTGCTTATAACCGTCTATTGTAGGCAGGATTCAACGATGAAATCATCAACCTGTTCAATGGACATTGGCAGATTAGAACAAAAGCAACTCAGATGACCAGTCTTACTTCGGCAGGTTTATGTAGGCGAATTGATTCATGCAAGTGAGTCAGTTTCTTGATCCACACGTTCACATTCCCAAGGCAAAAATGGCGTCGTAGGTTGAAAGGCTAAGAGCCCACGATCGTATTGGCTCAACGAAGACCTTCTCTGGTCGTCGATCTTCTTCAATACTAGGTGCCACTTCTTGTAGAAAAGCAATACGAGAAGAAGAAGGAACTCTAGAGGTAACAAACGATATCTTTTTTTTTCTGTCTGAAAACAACAACTGACTTTCTAAAACAACAAGGCATAACTCCACGTTCACTCCCCCTCTCCTCTCATAGAAAGGAGGGGCAGCTATGGGGTGCCCTAATGGGCCCCTTTTAAGGGGGAAGCTTATTGGGACTCCCCTTAAAAGGGTTCTTTAGGGAGAGAAGAAGCCAAACATGGATTCCTTCCCCCTAAAGGTGCCAACTAATTCAACCAAACAAACAAATCACACATGGGGAGGTCTGTACTCACGCAGGAGGGCCCCCCCTACAATCCAAAGACGATGAGAAAAGACTAAAATAACACAAAGATTGGCCCGTACATGGGAGTGAGCCGCCATAAAACCACAAAGAGACACGACACGAAGCAAAACAACGCAAAATAAGACTTCTCAAAACTGGTAGTGGAAATTCAGGTTCTTCACATCAGCTCGGGCTGCGCAAAGTGGTTGATGACGAGTCTGGACATGCTCGACTAGATGGTCCTCCATCAATTCTGTACCTTGGTTCAACCGTGGAAAACATGGTTTTATAATGTGGAAGCGTGAATCAATTCTCCGTCAGTATTTAAAAGTCAATACATCACATTTACCTTATGGGGATCTTGTTCCACACTTGACCTGCTCTCTTTGAGATCATTCTGAAGCCATTCACATAGCCAGCCTCTAGAAGTATCCACATATCACTTTGCTCTTAGATCTCCACCTTTTCTTCTTTAACTCTCCTTGAAAATCTTGAAGATCTTGTCACCATGAAGACACTCTCCTTGGTTGAGTGGAGAAAAGGGGGGTTCTCAATTCTGGCTGGCTTGGGTGCTTGAAATGGGTGTCCCTTCCCTATCTATATTTTACTTAAGTTTTTCTCAAAAATCCAATAACTTAAAATATATCTACCAATGCCCCTTTGATCTTATGCATGTGACCCTCTAGGCCCATGTATCATTCTAGTTAATATCTTTAGTGGTCCAATAATAATTATTGACCAACCTTATTAGTTACCTATATCGACATATACATTAGTTAACTAAGGATTGATTTAATCCAATCGATAGGTTAAGTTTCCATCCCGTGGGTGCCAAGTTACACCTCGTGCTCTAGAAGATACCATGTAGTGTTTGAACTCTCTCATGGAACCTTTACCGTCCTCGGTTACTGTATATTATAATCCATCATCTTTGCGAGACTCTCGAATGACTTAGAGTATGTTTGATCGTCAAACCCTTATTTGTCATTCGATTAGTACTGATGCATAGTGGGTATAACTGGAGGACTCCTCCTCCAACACTGCCCTTGCTAGAGATTTTATGCATCGCCTCCCTTGAGTCAATATCCTCTTATACCAAGGGCAGATGATCCTGTCTTGACCACTATATCATCTCCGTAAGCTTCTCATTACACCCGAGCTATGACTTGTTTGAATCCCTTGATTAGTGGCTCATAAGTCGTACTCAAAATGTAGTCGTCCATCCACGAGATGTGCTTGGTGGCTCAGGTCAATGGATCATTTCTACAACTGTGACATGAATCAACCTAATTGACATTTAGGTATAATACCATTCAGGGATCAAATCAATGAACTCTTTCTCCAAAGAGCACCCACAATATGCCCTTAGTGTCGCCACACTAATAGCCATAGGATCAGATATACTTATCATATAAGTAGGATCAGTTAGTGCTATTCTATTCGGATAATTCAATATCCATCTCGACTATCCATTGAATATGAATATTTATAATACATGTTAAAAGGCTAGTGGTATTTGCATTATGATCTCATCAAAATTCATTAGGTCATTAAATGTATTCATGGACCTCATTATAAATATTTTATTGAATGATCTGAAATAACATGGTGGTGTTATTTGGCTTGACGACCATATAATATCCATCAAGAAGAAGAGTTCAAAGACAAAGTAAGACAGTCTCAAGGGTTTGATTTTAGATTCTCACTTGATATTGACATAGAAGAAGAGTTTGAAGACAAAGTAAGACAGTCTCCAGAGTTTGATTTTAAATTCTTACTTGCTAATTGACATAGAAGAAGAGATAAACAACAAAGTAAGACAGCCTCCAGGGTTTATTTTAAATTCATGCTTGGTAATATACATAGAAGAAGAGTTTGGAGACAAAGTAAGAGTCTCCAGGGTTTGATTTTTAATTCTCACTTGATATTGACATAGAAGAAGAGTTTGAAGACAAAGTAAGACAGTCTCTAACGTTTGATTTTAAAATCTCACTTGATATTGACAAAGAAGAAGAGTTCGAAGACAAAAGACAAACAGTCTCGAGGGGTTGATTCTAAATTCTCACAGGGTCTAATATATAGGAAGTGGAAGAAAGCAAAGTTGGAGTCTTTGAGGAAAATGGAGGGTCCTTTGACATCCTCTGCTGCAGAGGAGAAAGAGGGCAACTGTGCAAGACCCTCGACATCTTCCTCTTCTCCTCCTCCTTCACCGACGTTCGCTGCTTCATCTTCACAATCTGCTGCTTCTTCTTCTTCTTCTTCTTCTTCTTTGTATAATCGTCAGAAGAGATCCCGTGGATTGCGACTTTGGCGGCGCCGGCGGCGGAAGGATGAGAGTTCTGCGCTGGGAAGTGGCGGAGAGGACGATATCAGAGACCTCGCTCTCCCTCTCGGCATGTCCTTTGCGGCCGTCGTTGCCCGGGTTGGTTTACTGGTGGAAACCCATGTCTGAATTTCTTGTTTATGTCCCTTTTTAAGAAGTAAAATTCTTTTGATTCTGCGAAATGGGTTAGTCTTTGGATTTTTATGCCAACGCTGGATTTTTAGCGTAAGAAGTTCTTGAGTACATAAAAATGTCATGAAAAAATATGTTCTTTCTGAGGATTGTTGCCCAGGTTGGTTTATTTGTTGTAGCTTTTGGTTGAATCTGATTTTAATGCCCTTTTTGTTGAGTAAAACTGTTATTTTTCTGCTTATTGGGTTCAGTCCTGGGCGTGTATTTATCTCTTGCATTTCTTTCCTTGCGGGTTTTCGTTAGACTTTGGAATTTGATCTGATAATTTCTGAAATGGAATTTTAATGATTTTCATTGATGTCGAGTTGAGCGTGGAAATTTGCTTGTTCTTGCCATTTTTATGGAGTAAAAATCTTCTTATACTGAAAATGGGATCAGTCCTGGGTGTGTATTTATCACTTGCGTGATCTGATAATTTCTGAAATGGGATTTTAATATTGTACACTGATTCTTGTTCTGCAACTTGGGTCATGCTTGGCTTGGATTTATCATTCGCGTTTCTGCGAAAAACGTTGAGGGTTGATCTGATAATTTACAAAATGGGATTAGTAGTATTTACTACCGTTGCAATCTGAGCGTGAAAAATTGATTTTTTATTTTGTCAATGCGAACTTCATTCTGCCCTGACTTCGGGAACTCTACTTACCTGGGAAGGACCAAGATAGATATTTCATAATTTGAATGCAATTTTACGAGGCATACCATTATTAGAGATATTTCATAATTTTAAAAACGTTATGGATTTTGTTCTGAATTTTAAAAGGATCCTTTTAATGGGAGTTTGGAGACCAATTTTCTTTTTAGAGGGATGAAGTTAATAATATCTCTACCCTTTCAATGATTCCCTTTATCTTTAAATTTACCGATTTATTAAAGCTCCCCCATTGATATATGTATGCTATGTCCTACTCTTCGCAGGTGCTTGACAGGAAAATTATCGACGGAGAAAAGGTCGAAGCAGGACGCCTCTCAACGGTCAGTTTCATACCTGTACAATGATTTCTTCATTAGCTTTTTCTGTCAATTCGTATTAAATATGTATTAATTTTCAAAAATTGACTCAGATCTGCAGCTTGGCTGTGAGGGAGGCTGTCGAGGATGTAAGGGGAATATCTTTATCTCTATTTTCTCTGTATTTTTAAATCATTCTTGTCCATCTTCATGCTTTTAATAGAAGTTTCACTTCTTTATTTTTACTTGCAGGTGTATGGAAACCGATTTGATAAATTCATGGGGAATTTCCAAAAATCTTTCTCCAGCACATTAAAGACACTGCAAACAATAAAAGAGGAAACCCACGAAGAGCAGCCTACTTTTCCTTCACAACTCAGGCAAGAGGTCAACGTTTTTGACCCACCCTGTGATCAAATCGTTGTGGGGAGACAGTTGACTCGGCCTCTGAGTCGACCCCGTTCGGGGTTTGATCAATCCACATTGACCACCTTGGAGAGGTCTGTGGTTGAGCAGGCCCGTTCCAATGATCTCAAAGCATTAGAGATTGGCCTCACCATGGAAAAACTGAAGCTGAAGAAGTCAGAGCTGTATCTCAGCTCATATGCCAGTTTTTTGGAGAGAGTGAAGATCTCCATGAGCGTAGCAAAGTCAGCTTTCCAAGAAGAGAAGTTTAAGTCAAAGATACAAGATACCAGACATGGAGACCTGGTTAAAACCTGCTTAGATCTCCTAATTGCAGGCCTCATCCTGATGTGTGGTCTTCTCCTATATGGTGCATACACTTTCTCTTTCAAGAGAATATCAGAAGCTACTCAATCCTGCAACTCCGTCTCCAAGGTTAACCCTTTTACTCGAACACTTTCTTCTCCAATAACCAGTTATAGGGTTTGGTACTGGTCAGTGTCATCGAACCTCATTGACTCTGACATTGACAATGAAGTTGGGCAGTTTCTGGGGTGGTTGACGATGACAATGAAGTTGACTGGGTGTCCTGAATGATTGTCATTGATGGTTGACTGCAGCCTCAACATTGCTTCGACTGCCATCGTAATGCTGACGATGACAGAGTCAGGGATCAACCACCATCATCACGCTGACAAAGATTTGGGTGGCTGATGATGACCTTGACGATAACTCGCACCATTGGATGGTTGATGTTGATGACATTATCTATGGATGGTCAACTAGTCTTCAGTGTCTCCACCAACATCCTGCATCAATCTTGTCGGGACCTGTCAAACCCTACCAGGAATTTGAGATGCTCAAACCAAGAACTGGTTTTTTTTTTCAGGAACCCAAGCAATGGTGGATTCCAAAACAGGTGTCATCCTTCAACTCGGGCTTTCTCTCTCTAAGATGCCAAGTGGTGGTCATCAGCCGGATGTGCTTTGGGGTGCTGATGATTTTATCAGTTGCTTACTCGGCTTTTCTCCGGTCCTCGTCAACTGGGACGGCCATGCCAGTGACCTTCATCATCATAATCCTTGGAGCAATATGCGGAGCCGCTGGCAAGTTCTGCGTGGACACGTTGGGGGGAAGTGGAAACTGCTGGCTTTTTTACTGGGAAACCCTCTGCTTGCTGCATTTTATGGTCAATGCCTTTCCGGGCATTATATATTGGGTCCTGCATGGGCCCGTTATCATAACCGTTCATGATCGAAGGATTGTGATGCCTTACTGGATACGAAAATCTGCCTTCTTCGGTACCTTGGTCTTGGTCTTGCCTGTGCTGTCTGGTTTGATTCCATTTGCTTCTCTCAGTGAATGGGAAGATCACCTGGTCAGCAAGCTGTGGTCTTTATTGGATGGAGAGGAAGATTGACCTTTTCAGGTGGTATAAGTCAGAGCATGGACTCTCAGATGTGTGGATTAATTAGAGAATAAGTCAAAGACGGTCAAAATCAACGGATGTCTGTCTACACTGGAAGTGTAAGTTAATCATTATTGTGAAATTTCTCACGGAGATTGTAATATCGTCAGTAGAATATCATGTGAGTTGATTATTTGTCTGTAATGAAAATTTTATTTTTTTACTTCAAATATTTTCCAAATGAGCCGAGCAAGAGCAATTCACTGATTATTATAATGACCTCCCTTGCCTCTTATTGATTTTGTAAGAAGATTTAGTCATTACTTACATAAGGCAGACTTATGCCAAAATTAGTGTGGAGTGCATGAATCTTTTACTCTCTTATCTGAGCATGGTTTTACCTTTTATGATAAGATAATCAGAAGCACAACGTCAATCGTAATAAGGTCCTTTGAAGCGCTGCTATTTCTATCCATCTGCCATTTACTTCAAATAATTGTTTCTGCCATTGTTTATACTTTCGACACATTCTACTAACCCAACGATGGAGCAAAGCTTGATAAATTGAAATTATGTTAATGAGTTTGATGCTTATGTTTAGATTGTAGCTACGCATATTTAATGACATTGTCATGCTTTTTCCTTGATCAACTTTAATATCAAGTAACGCAATATCAAGTGCGATATTTCCATATTTCCATTATGTCAAGGAATTCTGAATTACAAATTTTGTGACGTATACATTAACATGATGGAGCTTATTTTTATGAATTCTACACATTCTGAATTAGTTTCATTGCGACATGACCCATATAAACTCGGAACTGAATCAAATCATTATCAAACCATTATAACCGATGGTGATTTAAGAACCTTGATCAGTTCAGAAATGGATTAAAATTTTAGAAACAATTACTCGGTTCCTCATGGGTACTTTCCAATATCTATTTCTTACGCAAGAACATGTTGTTGTAATTTTCAAGGGATCAAATGGAAATAAAAAATTAAGATGTTATTTAAGATCAACGTTCTTTAATTTATGCACATACCTTAAAATACAGGATAATATTAAATTAATTTCTGAATTACTCAAAACTTTCAGAATAAGACAAGTTTAACCGTGAAAAGATTTATTCAAAGTTGAGGAATTTAAAAGGTCATTTCTCAATTGATTTTAATATATTAAAATATATTAACTTAATATTAATTTAATATATTAAACTCAATATGATGTTTTATAAATTACTTGAATATATGATTTCTTGGTTGATGAAGATTACTGAAATTCCCAACACTATTCATCCAAATTCAAGAAAAAATCATTTTCATGGGATTTTCGTATATTTTCCTTATTTTGAGCATACGATCAAATGTAATCAACATTTACAACTAATTTTAATGTTATATACACTTGATTAGATAGCATTTGATATTTTTAAATATTCATGATATATATGTTATTTTGAATACCTCTTGTGACATCATGCCCCTCATGGGGAAAAAGGATTGTGCAAGATCAATCTAATGAGATTGACATTAAATATCCATATAGAATAACAGAATCTAGTCCTACTCATATCAGGAGTATGGCAGATCTCATAACCATTAGTGTGGAGACACTAAAGACATACATTGGCCGCCCTTTAGCAGAAAGAGTTCATTGAATAGACCCGTATGGATTCCTGAATACAATTATACCAAAATTTCAATTAGGTTGATTCACATTATGGTTGTGTGAGCAGTCCATAAACCTGAGATACCAAAGCCGTTGTGGATGGATAATTATAGTTTGACTATGACCCACAAATTCCTAATCATGGAATTCCAAATTATCTTAGTTCGGTTGTATGAAGAAGTTCACGAGGATGTTTGAGTGATCAAGATGAGACAATTCACCCTTAGTCTAAGAGGAGATGGTTCAAGGAAAATGATGCGATGAAGTCCTTGTCCATGACAATAACATATATTCAAGTAATTAACATATGATGAATATGATTTCTTGGTTCATATTGATGTATTTTATCTATAATCATACGAATTCAATTATTCACACCTTATTTATTTTCTTTACATTGAATCAACTAGAAGTCCTTAAGTCCTACTTACTAATTTTTAGTCAGTTAAATTAAATTAGTGGAATAGAAATGATGATGACCTACTTGGTTAAAGGAGGAGCTGGATATGATGGCTTGGAGTTTTGCATCAATTCTGGGCCTTAATAATATTTGGCTAGTGTAGGTATGTTGAGGAAATTTTCTTCATCCAATCCCTCCATATATAAATGGATGTGCAATGGATGAGCCATTCAATAGCCAAAAGTAACACACGCAAAGGAAAACTATTAAAAAGACAAGCCTGATTTCTATGGACCTGATCTTGATGAAATGTAAATGATTCTTGTAGTTAATGACTTAGAACAAAATCCTAACTACAGGCGAAACCCACCGATCAAATCACTTGGGCACAAATCAGATCAGGTCCTCGAGTGCTTTCTTATGTCCTTAAGTGAGAAATGTTGAGCTCCTCAAGGGTGTAGCATCTAGACATATTCATGTGATCCCTGACATGTCAAATCTCTTTCTTCACCTTGATGAACCCCATTTATGCTTCATCGTTACGCCGCCCCAATCGAGTTGGGAATGGAGAGGGGTTAGAGGGAGAATTGAGAAGAAGGGGAAGATCTTGGAAAGTTCTGGTTTGGTTGAATTGTGTTTAGGGCCTTTCCAGATTTATACTAAGTGGATTTTTTTATAAAACCCTCCAACTTTGTGTATTTCTGACGTCCAAAATCACCATTCATGTGTGATCCTCTACGCCCATGTATTAGCTTAGTTAACAACTTCAGATGCTTGATAACCTTTTTTGATATTCCAAATTAATTTATTATATCATCATATATATTAGTTAGTGATGGGTCAATTGATAAGCTTAATTTTAGTATAATTAACTCGGTTAATTACTATCATAGTTTGTATCAACTTATACCATAGTATTTATAAGGAACTCTCTATTGTACGATGTAAATGATGAGTAGAGGGGTCATCCACAAGGAAACAGATTTCAGGTATTTAATTCATGCTAATTAGAATGGAGTTTTAGTAGATTTAATCTTGATTAGATACAATCTTCAGGGAAGATCAGGTCTCCAAGTTTATAAAGGGATGATCTCTATTGATTTCCGGTCTAAATAAAAGGGTAGATCATTCGAGATCATAAGGCAAAAGAATTGAGAAGAGAGAGGTAGGAGAGATGAGAGAATATGAATAGAATATAGTTCCTCACTTCATTCAACCTGATCCTCAAAACAAGATCCATAATCAGAAGTGTAATTAGATAAGGAGGGTACTCAATATAGGGTTCTAAAACAATAATGGTTGATGAAGAATGTGGGATTTTAGGGTAAAGTAAGGAATAAATAATCCATTTATTTTTTAGAGTATTCTTCTATCTAATAGTAGATTGGGATCATTAGCTAACTTCCTTCTTGAATCGAGACAAGGGCTAGTACATTTCGCCCTAGACAAGGTGATTTAGGAGAACACAAATCAAGATCAATGAAGAAGGAAACGGAAAATAAAATAAAATACCAGGGAAAAAGTTGATCCAATTAGAGCTCCCCTTTGAGTGTAGATTGTCAATCGCTCCATAAAAATGTAAAGATGATACAATGCTGAACAAGCCCTCAAAATTTGAGCTTAATCCAATGGTTGGATCTTCAGATAACAAGGTTTAAATATGCAGCAAACTAAGGGGTTTGATCCTCTTGGCCTTCTCTCTCTCCAAAAAATTGTATTAAACCCCTCCGCTTTTGCAAAATTTTATTTGGATGCCGGTCTAAGAAATATTTGATGCTCCTCCACTCCTATTTCACCTGAAAAATTGTGAAAAGCCCTCTATTCCTCCAAAACAAGTTAAAATACCAAAAACTTCAATAAAATTGGAAATTTACGCCTGCAGAAACTACCGAGAGCAGTTTTAGGGCCATTTTCTTCATGTTATCCTCATAATAATTTCAATAATAAAAATCCATAGAAATAAGTAAAAATCAGAAAAATGGGAGACGATACTAAATACAGATTTGTTTCATTTTTACTATGATAACATGAAATTATAATCATTTTAGTGCAAATAAAATGCGCTATGATAACATGCAATTAAAACTGTAGATTTTCATCAATTTAAACCAATCAATAAGTTGAGTCTCCAACCTCTGGGGTGCCAAGCTGCATTATGAGAGCAAGAAGATACAAACGAGCGTTTATCAACTCACTCATGGAACCTGTCTATCATCAGTTACTGTGTATATATATTCCCTTGTCCACTTGATGCTATTAGGATGACCTTGGGTATGGTCGACTGGAAAACCCTAACAAGACAAGTTATTTCTGATGCATTTGGAAATAATCTGAGAATTCTTCTATGATATTCCACTGCCTTGTCCAAGGACTTCATTGAATCATCTTCCTTGTGTTGTCTCCTATAATACCAATGACAGACAATCCCATCTTGACCACTCAATCATCTTTGTGACCTTGCTGCACCCCAACTAAGAGTTTTTTTAACTACATGGTTAGGAACACTTTGGTCATAATGAAAGTACAATCGCCTATCCACAAGGCATCTTGGGTATCTTAGGTCTAAGGACCACCAAACACAAATCATGTATTCATGGTCTATAATAGTCCTCTTTTGAAGATCACACTACTCTATAATATGGAAAAGGATTGTATTAGTTAGGGCACAAATAAAGATGAATCGGTTTCAATAAATTCAAGTCAAGGGTCACAGAATTCTTCGTGACCCGCTCCTCTCCTCTCCTCTCCTCTCCTCTCCTCTCCGCTCCTCTCCTTAAGTCACCCCTCCAGTTATATCTTTTTATGATGCTGAACTAGCTTGACTTTCGTAACCAAATGTTCTGAAAGAAAGCACTAGCTAAACAAAGTCAGGTTTGACATTGAGAGGCTTCCTAGGTCAACATAGAGAGGGAGGAGCATCTCTATGGGATAAGGTTGTTTTCAAGCGCTTTTACTTCGAAACCACCGGGGTTTGAGAGCCGTGTGATAGGTGGCTATCCTGCACGGTTTGGAGAGCACTTGTATGTAGTCTGTTCTGGTTAATGGAGCCCACAAAAGAAAGATGCGGCTCATCCCACGCACTAGCTGAATTACAGCCCTGATTTTTATAGCCTATGTGGTCAAGTCTAAATAGAGAGAGCTTCAAAATGCTCATAAACTTATATAGTTGGTTGAAAGTAATGTTAAAAGTATAAAGTTTATGAAAATGAGATCTCTGATGAAGAGTCAAATAAAGGGGAATGATGACTAATAATATGCATTCACATCATGCAATTACATGTTATTTATCACCACTTTATCAATACGAGTTGGTGATATAATGCATGCTATCCTTTTTTTACATATTATCATTATTCATGGAGAAACATTTTATTATATATTATTATTTGTTTAATTAAATAGACATATCATGCCTGAATATTAGGCCCAAAATTACTATGGAATTTCCCCACAATAACATAAAATTTCTAGAATATATATTTAAATTATTTGTTTAAAACTATATAATATTTATACATTTTAAAATAATTTTTTTCCACTTATATTAAGAATTATAACCTATCATATCGGTTGACTTATGCTATTTTGATGTAATGCTCTCTAAGTTGATTCATTGTTTAAGTTCATCTCATAATTTTATTCATAAGTTGATAAATGTTATACATCAATTAGTCTATGTATAATTTGAAATTTCTAGTGTGTTCCTGATCGTATGAGTGGTAAAAATTGAGAAAATTTTCTAACTCATTCTTACAGGTTAATTTCAAATTTGAATCATGTTTCGGTTTGGATAAAGAAATGCTTAAATTACCTGAGAATAAATGGAAACAAAGTAAAATATGATTACTAAAAGAAAACCTACCTCTTCCCAGCCTCCTCTCTCTCTCTCCCCCCTTCAATGTACATATTTTAGCTCTCAAAAGGTTCCAAGAAGCTCCTCAGTGAAGATCTTAGTGGCAGCCATACAAGAAAGTGTGATCTGTATTGATTGATCTTCTCAACCTTCACATTCATCATGGGTTGGTAGTTTTTATTTTTGAATCTCTTTCTGGTTTGAAGGAATAAAAACAAATCATTGGTTTTTCGTTTTCCAATATCTGATCCTAGTTTAAATTATTAGAAACCAATTATTGCTTAAAAAAGACACATCCTTCCCCTTTGACATATAAAAGCATTATCGTTGTTTTTTGTTTGCCATCTCGTTCATTTCTTGATCCACATTGATTCATCTGACTATCACAGAGTTTTCCCTATTTCCATCATACAGCTATTTAGATTTCTCGTTCAATATTTCTCCCCATTCAATCACTTTATTATGGCATTTACATTCAGTTTTTCTTTCCCCCAAAGTTTATTCTCAATCAATGTTTCTATTCCCACTCAATATTTTTTCACCATCAATCTGTTTCCCGATCAGTCTTCTTTCTACCAATCAGTTGTCTTTTCCTGATCACAATTTTCTTCTCCCGATCAATCACTATCTTCCCGTTCATTTTTTCTTCCTGATCATCCTACTTCCTCCCCAAAAATTATATTTTCCCTCTTTATCTTTTTCTTCTCTTTCAATCTATACAATTATCAAGGTGTATTTATCTTATTGATTAACTTCTAATTAAATATTATAAGCTGTATTGAACAAGATTGGTTGTTTATATATATATATCACTGCATTAATCACTATCCCTGTTTTATTAACCGTTAATTCTTGATATTTCTGCACCCTTTCGGAATATTACAGAACCTTCATTTCTATTGTTCAATCGATCATGTATCTTCTTGATTATTAATTAAATATCTTCTGATTGTTGAATACTTGATAACTCTTTCTGAAAATTGAACAAAGGCTATAGTGAACAGTCAAGGTCAACATTATCCAAGGTTTCATAAGTATAGGCTAATCAAGAAAAATTTCAACCGTACATCAATGTCAAGTTAAGTCAAGGTCAAACCTAAGCCTAAGGTCAAATATCAAAGTGAAATAAACATTCAGTTTGGGTCGTCGATTATTTGTGAACTGGAGAATTTGTGTAGACCAAAAGTCTAGGGAGTACAAGAAACCCTACCTGAGTTGAGAAACACATCACCTAGAGGCACGATCTCTGCATGATCTCAGCGAGGAGGTCGATCCAATGCAGCCGAAGCGTTTGACAGCAAAAGAGGTGAAAACAGGAGTGGGCAGTAATATAGGACAATAGAAAGTGGTAGGGACTTCCATTGGGGGGGGGCAATTTTATGTCTTGTACTAATGAAGTCCTACAACCCGAGGGAGGGTATTCATAGTAGGACTCCCTTAGATAATTAGATCAATCCTTAAACAATCCATACCTCCATCATTATGATGTTTAAGACTTTTGGGGGACTAAAATATCTTTAATCACTTATGTTTTTGATAATTTGTCTTTTTTTATTTATTGGCAAAAAACACGTTACCGAGTGCAGCCAACCCAAGGGTTGTGCCTTTAGACCAATCCAATCGTGCCCTCAATGCCATCTAAAGGGGTTTTATTTATTAAGTGAAGTGTTTATAAGCATTTTCAGGCATGAAGTGAGCGTAAATGTCCTAATTACACCCAAACCCTACTCGTCCATGCCCATGATGCAAAAAAGAAAAAGATGCAAAGGTAATACCATTTCAGCTTTCGAAGAAGGCCGCAGGCGCCCATAGTGTGCTCGTGTCCCTTGGAGGCAGTGATGCATGGAGTATAAGTGGTCTTCATGCCATGAGCATATATCATCATGGGGGTGCACAAAGGGTACAATAGTTAGGCGAGAGGTCGTGCACTCAGGCCTCTAGCGCCCCATGCAATAGGCCACTTGCGAGAGCCAACATTCGATGGGATGCGACGCGTGAGGAGAGAGGGCAAGCCGCTCTCAATGCGATGACAGCCGCGAGCCTTTGGAGGAAGGTCTTGCCAAGTGATGTAGAGGGAGGGGGTGTGAGAGCATACCACATAGTTGACAAGGGCATCTATTGTCTCGTTCACCTTGCGCAACTAATGATGAATGCTGGTCAAGCGTGTATGACATTGTGTGATGCCTTGCCAGACTCTTTGGAGATGCCACTGGGAGCATGAGCCTACACGAACCATGTTGACCAACAACTTTGAGTCCGATTCTAGGATGATATTGCTAAGGTTTCATAGAGGAGCAATCCATCATGTATCGCCATAGCTTCGGTTGTTGTATTGGTCTATATTACATGGAAAGATGAGAAAGCAAAAATGATATTCCTTATGTGGTCTTGGAGGATACCACTTCCACCTTCTAGGACCAGATTCCCTTTGGCAGCACCATCCACATTAGGCTTTACAAAGCCTATTGGCGGTGGGTGCCGAAAGACAATCTATAGCCAAGTGGTGATGGAAGTCAAAGCCACCAGGATTCCCTAGGTGCGAAGTGTATCTTATGTAAGTGGGGAGCATCGAGCAATGGGCAGTATAAAATGGTGCATTCTTTGCGACCATTTCTTGATGTGTTGCGTGATGTCCAATGCTCTCATGGTAGACCCTACATAAAGAGAAGAATTTCACCTTTTCCTTAGTTCCCATTGCAAGTATGCTATGATGATGTGTAGATAGGGGCTAGGTTTAGAACCTGTTGACAAGATAAAGATCTTGTGAAAACACTCTATGGGTGCGTACTATGGGTGCGTAAGAGCGGACACCTGTGGTGAGTAAATTGGTACGAGCAGTCCATAGCAATCTCACTATGGAAGAAAAGATGTTCCATAGTCTTAACTTGAGGAGAGATTGCGCAATAATGGGAGCGCAAACTAAGTGAGTGACCAATACGATTCACTCGATCATCAATAGGGAGGCCACGGTGCATTAATCTCCAAAGGGAGAATGAGGCGCGAGTAATAATCGCCGGTTGCCAGATACGTCAATCCCAAGTTTGTGTACAGAATCTCTCTCAAAAGTGATCCCAAGACGATCGGCATGAGAAATTCCCATCCAGCGTGAGTGTCCATATATGGTGATCTACGAAGGTCCCTATTGCAATAGCCATAGCCATAGCGTGTGGTAAGAAATCTAATGGAAGGTCATGTTGCTCCCATAGGAGTCGCACACTCCTTGTTAGCAATTGTGCCACTGTCAACCTTTGGAAATTGTGGACAAAGTTAGGGTGGCGAGCTAAGGATGTATCGGTGAGCCAAGTATCATACCAAGCACTAATCATACCTTGGCTGATGTGCCAATGTGTCTCATTGGATATCTCTAGCCAATGACTCTGCCAAGTATGCCACCTTTTGTGGCCCTTGATATTCGACTCCTTACGAGCCTACTCATTGTATTTGGCCGATTTGAAGCACCCCAATGGGGGGCTAATGGTACGCATACGTCACACAAGCCTCTTCTAAAGCATGTCTTAGATGTGTTGAAGATGCCTGATCCCTAGACCCCCCTCATCCATTAGTTGATATGCTTTCTGCCAAGAGACCCAATGGTATCTATGGCCTCCCTCTTTGGTGACCCGACCATAGGAAATGCAGGCACAAGCTCTTCATAGGGTGAAGGACAATGAGGAATAACGAGCGTACCGCTAGAGCAATCAACGGGAAGCTCGTGAGGATTTGTTTTATAAGTTGGATCCATTGAGGAAAAAAATAACATCATGCGCGAATAGAGCATGTGAGATGATTGGGCAACCTCTTTTCGAATAATATGGTTGGATGAGTTTTCGGGCGGTCGCTTATGTGAATGATTGGCTAAAGAGCTCCTCCATCAATATGATCTCTGCGTGCGTAGGAGGGGCCATAAGTATGAAATTTTTGTGGTCGATCACCAAGTGTGGGATGGAGGCTAATAGATCCTTGGTCACCTTAGTCAAATATGAGGTAAAACGGAACTAAAGTATGTCGCTAACTGTTCTAGATCCTGATTATGTGCCCCTAATAGGGTTGTATAATTAGGTTGAGCTCTATGAGTAATCGAGGTGTGAAAAAAATATGTATTTCTATCACCTTCTTAAAGCCATCTCCTATCATCATATGGCCTCCTCAAGTTGCTTGATAATCTGAATCGTGTGCTGCCCAACTACATTAGTCCAAGGTCCCTAAAGTTGTCACTCAATTGTTGCAGGCTTTGTCTTGAGTGCCTCCATTTGTGCAGGCACATCCCTAAATACATGCCTATTCCACCATTTCAAATGGAGTTTGAGATTCCTTAGTCGATAACTGAAGTTCTCCATAAGCGATGTAGAAATCTCTCTGTGCGAGTGGTGTCGCACAAACTTGTGAAAAGCTTCATGCTCGAGCCTCATGGCTTGAAAATAAAAGGGGGCTGACAGACTCTAGTTGATGGGGGATCATTGCGCCAGCCAGAACACACGATGCCAGCAACCTCCCCGTGAAGCCCGAGCTGACGTCCACGACCTCGATTTCAAGTACTCCACATAGTCAACGACTGTGAGCCATGCATTTATTTTCTTGTATTTTGATTTTTCTCCTGAACGATTCAGATTGGACCGTCGTGTTTGGGCTCGTCCATTGTTAGTTTCTTTCATGTTGCTTGATGTACGTTTAAGGGGAAAACCTATCACGAGATGGTTTTCCCCTATTTCTGCCCATTTGGGCATCCTCCCTCCCCTATATAAAGGGACGACATGCCCAAGAAGCCTTGGAGTTCAATTGGAAATTTAACAGTCTTATTCACTTGGGCTCTTGCCACCTCCCTTTGGGAGTTACTTTACAGTTTTCTAGTATAGATCATGGGATCGCATTCAACATGACGCCGTTCCACTACGTTGAGATCACTCCGTGGGGAAATCGCGGGTCATCGCCGCCATCTCAACTTTAGCCTTCCCCTAGGGGGTCGAGAAGGGTCTTTTTGAACGTCGCCACCCAATCGACTCTGGATATCCAAAATCCAAGAATGACGTTCTTTAATGGATCTTGGCATGTGCACCACCCAGTGCGCTCACGGGGCATCCTCGTTCCAACCACAATGCCACACCTAGCCAGAGCGCCACCACACATACACCCACTGCCAACATGTGCCAAACCCCACATCTGATGAGTCCACACACCAACTCCACTTGCGTTCTATCCAAGAACAATCATCTGTGCTGTTCAGGGCGGTGCCCTGAATGCCATCTAGTGCTCCCCACGAGGCATCCTCATTCTATTCGCACGGCCCTGCCCAGCCAGGGCACCACCGCGCACACACACTGCTGCACCTGTGCAATGCAACGCGCGCACATCCTACACATTAGAGCGGCCATTGCGGCTGTTGCGCGCCTTCCCACGCCAATGGGTTTGCTAGCCTGTGCTTCCTTGTGCCTCGTGCTCTCACATCTGTCGACTTGACACTTATGTGATAGCCAGGCCGCCCAACCGCCCTACCTCGTGTGTCCCCCCCCTCGTCTCAAAAATCTTCATTGACATGCTGATTCCCCTTTGCCATGGACTTTGGGTCTACGACCCATCAAGTTCCATCATCTCCCCATTTCAGTTGTTGTATTATTACATTTTGCAATGTTGTTATCGCTATGCTCCTCTCTACCAAGGGTTTACGTCTCAGTAGGATTTATTTCTTGTGGTTACGATCAAGTTCATCTAACAGAGGAAGGTAACACACCGAGTCCCTTCAACAAGAAATTCCAACGAATAATCTCTCATTGAAAATAACCACAACTTATTCGAGGAGTGATAGTAGACATTATCCATTCTGAGTGTACTCATGACGGATTGGGTATTATCCGATGTAGTCATTGGCTCAATAAGACCAACTATTCCTCATTTTTCTCTTATTGATGAGTGAAAGAAGATGGGACTGAGTGATAGGCTTGCTAATCTTTCTACAATTCCAAATTGACTTGGAATTATTGAACTATTGGCTCGTGTGGCGCGCCTGTGATCGGGTGTTATAGATGCGCCATACGTGTGGGGTATCCTAGTGGTGACCGAGGGAATGGTTAGTGTCAATATTTTAAACCTCAGATATGGAGGCATCATACCCCTCCAAGCTCGTGGAGGCAAGTCTAATGGTATCCTCTTAAGTATCATCGCTAGGGATAGATGCTTGGTGGTTGGTCAAGTATTCATCCCTAGCAAATGGTATATAGGATGGGTGCAAAATCATGCAAAGAAATGGGTGGGTTGGGTGGATGAGGAAGGGGTATTGGGTGACTAGGGGATGTGTCGGTGGATGGATGGGGAAGAAGCGTGGGTTGGCGAGGAAGGGGCGTCCAGTGGCTAGGGGATGTGATGGTGGGTGCATATCGTAGGGGCATGGGGTGGCCAGGAAGGAGTGTCGGGTGATTAGGGGCTGTGACATTGGATGAATGAGGCAGGTGGCTAGTGCTGGGGGATGGGGAGAGGAGGCTGGGAGTACATATTTGGAGAGATTTAGGGGGAGACTGACTAACAGCATGGGATGGTGAGGTACGTAGGAGTGAAGGGTGAGAAGGGTGAAGAGGAGAGCGACTTGGAGCGTGACTAATGACAATAGGTACATGACTAGGGCAACTCTCCTCTACCTCGATATGATATCTAAGGTCAAGCCCCTCTAATATTTCCAAAAGGAAAAATGCATTGGAGGTCGGTGCAAGGACCATAGCCTCTTTGCCCTTGCCCGATGAAAAAGCAGCATATGGTACGACTTCAGCCTTGGGGGATTTTTGGGAGGCTTGGCAGCACCCTTCTTCACCCACTGTTGAGCTGTACAAATAGACTTGGCAGGAGCATGGGCTTGATCGAGAGTGGGCGGTGCACTCGGCTGCCCTTGCGGTGCATGGTTTGATCGTGTAGTGGAAGGCAACCTCTAATTAGGGTGACATCCTTGGGGAGTGTTTTTGGCCTCAACAATGTACTCATTATAGGGCAAGGGGGGATGAAATTCAGTTGTAGCTGGTGAGGTAGCTTGCATCACCCTTTGCCGACACGTGTGGGTAGTGTGTATAAAATTTTGGTAAATTTTTTATATAATGAGGTGATGGATCAGCTCATAGCTATTCATAATGAGGATCATACGGTGAAGAGGTTTCAAAAGGTCGATCTCAACACAGATGCGTGCATATCTAGGGTGATTGAACAGATGTATGTCTTTATCAAGACATAAATTTTCTTACAATGCTGGCCAATGATTCCAGAGCATTGGGTGTGAAGAGATATGGTTGCAGGCCTGGGAAACAAATCCACACTAGAACACGATGAGGGTATGGTCACTGGAGTTGCTTTTCTACTCTGCTATCCTAGAATATGCATGCATGATGGATCCTTTATCGTCAATGCGGTGCAGCTCCAAGACTTCTTGAAGTCCTCTTCAACCTGGAATCAGATAAAAACAATGCGGTGGTTGATAGATCAAATAGTAGGTGCTAAATGGCATACTTGGATGAACTATTTCATGACTTTAATGAGCCTTTATTCTCATTAAGGCTAAATCTTCAAAAAAAAAGGCAAGCGAAGTGAGTGACCATGATGAGGAGAAATCAGAGGATTAAAACCTGATTGGAGGACATCTCTTCACCAAGATTGAGGCTGCAGAAAGGATCTGGACCATTCAAGGCCTTGGGAGATCCAAGGGTCATCATTTTTCTCTCGTCCCTATATAAACCCCTCACAATCCAATTGTAATACTCACTCTTATTTCAATCTAAATCCATGATTTAGCGGCCTGTGTGCAATCATTCTTGAGTCCTCTTATTTTTAGTGAGAGTTGGGTCGAGCACGGGCATTCCAGAGCAAGAGCTGCTAGAGAAGTGGAAGAGTCTTGATCACCTTTGGCCTTGGCTGGTGTGTAAAAGAGGCTCGGTCCATATTTCTTCCCCTCATCCTTATCTGTTCACCATTGTCTGCAGGTTAGTTTTGGAGCAGCTAGCCAACATCTAGACGGTTCCAACGCCTCTAATATCTAGATGGTTAAATTTATTTTATTAAACCTATTTTATTTTTTATTTAATTTTAAATTTAAAATAATTCCATAAAAATCTTCAAAATTCCCAAAAATCATACTTTGTCTAATATTTCCTTGTAGGATTAATTTTCATATAGATAAAATTTCTTAATTAGATATTTAAATAAATTATCTTAGTTCTAGTTACTTTTCTTTATAGGTAATAAATTATAAGTATAAAACAAACTTATACAGATCTACCAAAAAATAATTTAAACTTGAAATCCACTAACTATTACTTTGCTCTCCGAGGATCGACCCTTACTCTCCCTAGGCTAGTAAGGTTTATAAATATTGTTTTTTAATTCAAATTACCTGAAAAATATAATTAGTAATTATTTTATTACTAATATACTCCAAATTTTGAGTTATCATTGGTAACAGTCTCCAATGAGGAGACGCTTGGTAGTAAATCTCCCTACCATGCTAAATGTGAAAGGAACCACCATCTACTAGACCTCCTCTTTGGATGCAAGTCGACGAGGCGTATCCCCTTTGATATGGTATAGCTGCAAGTCAAGATCATGTCAACATAGGAAGGGGGAGCGTGATCTTATGCAGTTGTTGGACAAAAGCATGATGTGAGGTATCGGCTACACGAGCTGCCCATGTCATCAATTGAGACATAGTAGAGGGGGAGCCTTGTCTCATCTCTCAACCAGGGTGATGCTGGACGTCGTCGGGGATGTCGTCCGGCCGGTACTGAGTCGATACTCGGGTACCGAGGTAGTGATGTTGGACATCAACGATGTCATCATCCGACCAGATAGATAAACCCTAAACGGGTATATGTAACTATGATGTAATGAGTGAAGCGTCCTACGTGTCGTACGCGCAGGCTCCGATTCGAGGGAGGCGCTGAGCTCTATGCTCCGAAGAGGGTCACCGGGTGATGGTGACGGAGGCCTCTTGAACCTCGTCGAAGGGACAAAGACGTCTACGGCTAAATGGAATCAATCTGTAGGGATCGCACGTAACAGACGGACTCGTCCATACTGTTAAGACACTCACTTGTGTTTGTAGTTTTCTCTCAATTACCTCTCTCACCTACCTAGCCCGAGCGCGGTGGAGTCAATATAAAAGTATACAACAAC
The DNA here is from genome assembly GCF_029677425.1 of Wolffia australiana. NCBI lineage: Eukaryota > Viridiplantae > Streptophyta > Magnoliopsida > Alismatales > Araceae > Wolffia > Wolffia australiana. The sequence goes on from NC_135840.1 coordinate 2,043,375, forward strand.
TGGTAATGTAATGAGCAAGAGGGAGGATGGCGTACGTCGTTGACACATGGCTCGTTGTGCAGAGTCGTCGACAATTGCGGCGGTCAGAGCGGGTGCGGTGGAGAAGTGCCAGAGAGCGTCGGCAGCTCAACAGGCGACCTAGCGCAGGAGAAAGTAACGGAGATTGGAAAGGAGGAAGGTCGGGGGCGAGGATGAGGCGCCCCTCGAACCACACAAGCAGGTCTGATAGTGGGCGCAATGGTGTAGGCAGCATTGGCTCGGCCAAACCAATGCCCTGATCCAGCACAAGAAACAAGTCAGTGTGGCCCGGGGTGGGTGGAATTGCAGGTGGCGTCATCCTAAAAGCAGTAAGTGTGGAGGGGCATGAGTTCTAGTGCAGACAGCGGCTGCTTATCAGATTAAGACCGATGAAGACATCCTTAGATTGGCTCGGACTGCTTCACCAAAGGTCGTCCTTCACGCAATGTGGTGCACACTAGGGGAAGAGGTGCAAACAATGGCGTCACTATCCCTGCATCGACCAGAAAGCCATCAATCGCGGTTGGCGCGGGATCGACCACCTTTCGGCAAGGTGACAAATGACCTGTTGATGGTCAGCACTACTTGGAAAGGAAGTCAACTTCCCATGACCGACGCCATATCTGGTGATCACGAGCGGAAGAATGCCCCGCACAAGCTTCTGGCTCCTGCGGCGCTATTTCACGGAGCTGCACAGATCTGATCAGAGTTCGGTTGTACCAAGAAAGAACCCCCCATCGCAATATGCCCGCATGATAAGCTGATTGCGGCAGAATTTCATGGACCCTTGGGACCTAGCCACGATGGTCGTTGAGGGATCCAAGGTGCCTGAACAGGTGTCAGCAAGACCAGGGTTATTGCACCGTTGCACGTCATCATCGCGGGCATTGCGTGAGGGTCGAGCGTTGACCAGCCGCAATCACGAGGACAAGAGCGGTGTGCCCGTGCGATAGACGTATGCGATCGCGATGGTGGTGCAACTCCACAACCGTGTCGCTGGGTCTGGTTGGCACAATCATGGGAGGGCGATGGATCTTTCCCTCTTCTTACCAAGCTCCTTCCCCCTTTCCTTCCCCTTCTCTCCTCTCTTTCTCTCAAAGGGGTGAGACCAGACTAGATTGAAATAATACTTCCACAATAATTCTTCCTGGTCTACCTTCTCCTAGGGCGGCCCTCTTCCTTTATAAATGGGGAGGATAATTGGGCCCTAGGAGGACAGGAAGGGGGGGATAATTGTCCATTAAGGGGGCCCTTATATAATGGGCCCCCATTACAAAATAAAAAGGGGAAAAAGGCAAAACATAAAATAAGAGAATTAGGGAACAAGGGAGGGGGGTCCAAACTGACTAAGGAACCCCACATGATGACGAAGACATATGAACAGACGACAGATGCATCGCCATGGGACGAAAACAACTTTACGAATGTGAAAAACAGGAAATGCGACTAATGAATATGAGGGAAATCAAAATGTGATAAACAAACATGCTTCACTCGGCCTATCGATGATGGTGTCGACAGCTCAGATGACTCCTTCGATGAGTCATGATGGTGTGCGCCATCATAGGGACTGTCCAGGCCTCTCAGAATATACCGCACCAATCAGGTCGTTCCTGTCTATTGGGGGGCAATGAGCATCCCAGTCGGGGATGTCTGTCCTGGCCCAACATACTCGGGGTCGATCAGTTCTACATGCTCAATTTCCCTCAAGCCAATGTGGGCGGGCTTGAGAAGGCTTATTTGTAGGGGGCTCTCGAGATAGCCCGTACGGGGTTGCACGGCCTGACCCGTTTATGGTTGTTTGGGTCGATCTGATCAGTCTCAGATGTCCCCACCATATTAGGGTTGGTCAATCCATCTTGTTTGGGATCTGTCTTGTTCAGACTGACTTGATCGGGGTTAGGCATGCCCATCCGATCAAGTGTGGTTGATCCAAGCGGATCAATTCCGGTTAGACCGATCTGTTAAGGATTAGTCGATCTGACCCGATCCATATCAGCCAAACCTATTCGATCCAGTTTGGTCAATCCTATAAGTTCAAGATTGACCAAATCGATCAAACCAAGATCAGCCAAACCAATCTGTTTGGGATCGACTGATCTGATCTGTAATGGATCGATCGATCTGATCAATTGTGGATTGGTTGATCTGATCCAACATGGATGAACGTATCCTTCCCAATTGATTTATGTCTAACCAATTTGATCACCATTATCCAACTCAATCCGATCGGGATCGGCTCTATTTATTAGTGCGAGATTCGCCAAACTGATCAAATCAGAATCAATCAAATGGATCTGATTTGGATTGATTGAATTTATTCAATCTGATTCGATCAGTCTGACCCTACTAGGTCTGGCTAGGCCAATCAGATGCTACAAACCGATCATGATCGATCGGTTTGGTCAGAACTTGATTGAGGTCGATTGGTTCGATCCTGTCCCAATCATGCAAATCAATCCAAACGTCAATTAGATCACCTTGATGATGTGTCATGGATGATGGAAATATATGTGGCTGGCAAGCCAATCACACATTCCACATCTCGTTCCATGTTCATTAATAGAACATATTCATTATAGAGCACGTGTGATAAGTATAATGAAGTCCATGAATACATGATCGGACTTAGTGAATTATGATGAGATCGTAATGCGGAGATCACTCGTCTTTAAGCATGTGTTCTAAACATTCCTATTCAAAGGATACATGAGAAGGACATCGAAGTATCCAGATAGAATAGCACTATCTAGCCTCACTCATATGATGAGTATGGCCGGTCCCGTAGCCATTAGTGTGCCGACACTAAGGATAGATAGTGGGTGCTCTTTAGTGGAAAGAGTTCACTGAATCGATCCGTACGAATTCCTGAATGGTATTATACCGAACTGTCAATCAGGTTGATTCACGTCACGGTTGTGTAAGTGGTCCTTAGACCTGAGACACCAAAGACGTCTTGTGGACGGACGGTTGTACTTTGGCTATCGCCAACGAGTCTCTAATCATGGGATTCTAAACGGTCTTAGTTCGGGTGCATCAAGAAGTACACGAAGGAGATTGAGTGGTCAAGATGGGATCGCCCGCCCTCGGTATAAGAGGTGACAGCTCAGGGAAGATGATGCAATGAAGTCCTTGGCCAAGGCAGTGAAATATCGGAGAAGAGTTCTCTGATGATTTCCGAATGCATCAGTACTAACTCGGATGACCGATTGGGGTTTGACAGTTGACCATACCCTAAGTCGTCCAAGGAGCGTCAAGTAGATGAGAGATTATACATACACGGTAACCGATGACGAACAGGTTCCATGAGTGAGTCGATACACACTCCTTTGTATCTTCTAGGACACGAGGTGTAGCTTGGCACCCCACGTGTCGGAGTCTCGACCTATCGATTGGGTTAAATCGATCTGACGTTAATTAATCTATATGATGATATAGTTAATTAATTTGGAAGGTCAATAAAGGTTATTGGGCCGTTGGAGTCGTTAACTAGACTGATACATGAGCCTAGAGGGTCACACGCAAATGGTCGTTTGGACGTTGGAAGATATACTTAAGTTTTGGGGGTTTTTATGAAGAATACCCACTTAGTATAAATAGGGGAAGTCCCTGAACAAAATTCACCCAGGGCAGAATTGTTCAGGGGCCTTTCCCCTTCTTCTCCACTCTCCCCACACCCCTTCTCCATCCCTGATATGATCGGGACGACGTAACGACACTGACGGAGAAAGAATGGGGCTCGTCAATGAGAAAGAGGAGATCCGACGCACTGAGGACCGCATGGATACGTCTAGAGGCTGCACACTTGAGCAGCTCAACTCGTCTCGCTTCGGGATCGAAGAAATCACGAATGAGATTTGTGCAAAGGTACTTCGTTTAATGTTTTTAGTCGATGTGCAAAAAGTCTTCCGCTGCGCATCGTTTTGTTCTGTTCATCCAGATCTAGGCCTCTAGAACCCAACAATGGAGGCGGGCTCCAGTTCCTTTGGCTGTGGTGTCGGCCTGAGATTGGCCAAAGGAGCTTATAGGTCAGCTTCGAGGTGGATTGAATCTCTAGCGTCCAACTCATGGGCCTCGAAGAGATCCAATGATCTAGGATCTGCCAACTAATCAAACAAAGTTGCTTTTTTTGCGTTGATCCCACGGCCACCATCAGCTAGTGACGTGGTGCGCTCAATAGGTGAGATCAATTCTAGTTGTTAGATTGGATAGCTGCATCACACATTCTTTGATGAAAAGAGATGCATTTAATGCAACGCCACCCCTTTTTTTGATGGAATTTGAGTAGTTCATCTCTGAGGCAATTTGAAATCAACGGGCACAATGTTGGCCACGTCGGCAAGTTATCCAACAATAGTTAATGATGTCAGAAGTAGGGTGGGTGTTTTTTGGGTTTTTTACTGTTCATGTTTTGTTTTTTGGAGTTATGTAAGCCATCCGATGCATCCATTTTGTCGTAGCCGACGACTGAATACATTCTTAGAATGCCACAGAAGATGTGCCCTTTCGACACATATGATGTGTCAAAAGGGCCATGGATTGGATTATCTAGGAGATTGAAGCCCAAGGTTGGCTTGCGGACATGGCATGCATGTCAAGTGGGCAACCTTGGGCTCTATCCAGCTCAGCAAACCAGGTTGGATTGTAGTCTGCTTGTTTTTTCCTTATGGCAAATACTGATTTAGGACGTCAAAATGAAAGAAAAATCATACCATTAGACGCACCACTCCGAGACATTGCAAAAACTAAAACCTCAAAATAAGACTTACCTAAAAGCTTGAATCTCTTAAAATTGGAGCCATAGTGATCTTTTTAGGGGGATTTTGGAGACATTTCCAAATTCTACACTTCAGAATCCAATGGAACAATTTTCATAGTGATCGGAGTTTGGATGCAAAAGTTACGAGCAAATTGCCACTTGCGGAGATGAGATAATTTTCTCAGGCCTCGCAAACCTTTACATCTCACCCTTGATAATTAGTTTAGTTAACTTTCTGAGATGCTTCTTCATCTCCCCCCAAAATTATATTCACCATTCTAAAAAACATGAATTTCAACCAATGAAAATTATACTTTAATATATCAGTTAAATAATTATTTTAAAATTACCAATAGAAATTTTGTCCTTCAATTTCTCATTTAATTAGTTATCTTATTTCTATAGTTACCTTGGGCGTAGGATGCTGAAAAACTAGAATTTGGATTAAGCAATTCATTTTGAAGCTTTGATTGAAACAACAATATCTATAAAATTTTCTTCGTATAAGCTAAGGGTCGAATCCCTGTGGAGTAGGTAATAAGAGCAAAATTTTAAATTCTAATACATTTTAAAAGTATGTTTTAGGTGATTAATATTGGTTTTGGATTTAAAACTATTTTCTAAAGATAAAGAAAGAAAGGAATGAAGAAAAAGTCAAAATTATATTAAATAAATAAAATAAATATTAATTTTTATGGATAAGTTCTACTTGTTTATTATGATTTTTACGATGTATTTGGGATTTTTAGGGCAAGAAAAAATTTACGGAGAAATAGAACATTTGGCCACCGTTCGGGAGGTGAAATCGATGGGTGACTTCGCTGGCATGCATGCAACTTGTTGGTAGTGGGTGGCCGTCGAGCGGCAAAATTGAGCAACGATGGGTAGTGGAAAAATAAGCTATAACTTTTACTACAGGAGGAAATGAATGTATTTTTACTATTTTAAGATAACAGCAGTTAATGACGCCATGGAGTTTTTTTCCTTGAATATCCATCTTGGTAGATTTTCCTTTCCATAATAGTGTTTTTAATGAGTGAAATATCCCATTTTTTACTTAAAAAACCAAACTGAAGTCAGTTTCTGAATTTTATGTAAAAGTGAAATTCCTAAAGATGAAGATAAAACATGAAGTTTTTATTAATGTATGAAAAAATACAAAATAATGTTGGAATGAATAGAAATAAATAAATTAAAATATGTTAAATATTTGTTTTTTTATGATTATCGTTTGGTATAATATTTCACATTGATAAGGGGTTATCTGTGGGCTTTTATGCAAACATAAATTTAAACATTTCAGTTTCTTTGTTATCATAAAAATCACAATACACCTAGAGGGCGATGACAAAGTTCTTAAATTTTAGACGTGTAACAACCACCATCCTGCTGATTGATGTCATCATACATATCCACTATAATGTTCAATGTTTTAAACGCCTCAAAAAAATATTACATGAACTGAATAGAAATGCCGCTAAATGAACATTGAATTCCATTTTGTTTGAATCAGAGGAAGAGGAATTTATTTAGTACCTAGAGGACATTGGGATTAGTTTCTCTATCCACTTCTTATGCTCCAATTAGCAGTCAGATATGTTAGGAAACAGCACAACATCATGGAGGACATGATGGTTCATGTTAAAACTACTACGTTACAATTTCATTTATTGTACTATAAATGAAACAGTAAGGATCTCATCCAAAATCCTTATATACAATGTAGACCAATATTTCTAGGCTGATAAATAACTTAATAATGTTCCATGTAACATGTATCCCATTGGTATTCTCAGGGATTTAGCATAATATGATGATGCCGAATGTCATCGAGGACGTCGTCCGGTCGGTTCCCAGTTGATTGCTCGGTAGCTAGATAATGATGTTGGACATCAACGGAGCCCTTGTCTGACGGATAATTAAGACCCTAAATGGGTGATGTAACTATGATGTAATGAATGCGTCCTACGTATCGTAATTGCAGGCCCCAACTCGATGGAGATGCCGAACTCTGAGCTCCAAAGCCGGGTGACGGTAATGGTGGGCTCTCGAGCCTCGTCAGAGGGGACGAAAGTGACTACAGCGCCGAACGGAGTCAATCTGTTGGGGCCCGCATGTAACGGATAGGCTCATCCGTACCAGTACAGACGCTCAATGATTGTAGTTAACTCTCAATTTTCCTCTCTCACCTATCTAGCCCGAGCGCAGTGGAATCGATCAAAAGTATACTGCAAAAAGGTAATATAATGAGCGACCGGTGAGGATCGAGGCGTGAGGCTCGTTGGTGCAGAGTCTTCGTCAATTGCGATAGCCGGTGGGGGGGCGGGTGGAGAGGAGCTCGTGAGGGGTGACAGCTCGACTTGGCGGTAGAGCGCAGGAGGGGTTGGCGAAGGTCAGAGAAGGGAGAGAGAGTGAGGGTAGCGGCAAGATGGCTCTAGTAGTTGGCAATGGTTGATACACGCAGCCTGCAAGGGTAGGGCGCGAGCGAGTACCAGCAGCGGTTGTGAGCGGTAGTGATGGCACGATGAAAAACCCAGTCTCAGGCAATAGGGGGGCAATGTGATCAAGCGCATTGACGGCCCGAACCACCAACCGATCGGGCGGATGGAAGTTGACAAGTCGAACTAGCCCGGTGGCTCACCAATGCAGGTCGGCATGTACATGCTACCCAGGCGCGGTGGAAGCTGCCACACGATTGGCATGGGTGCAGAACCTTTCGGCATTGACGCCGAGTTTTGGGAGATAATGAAGGCTGGTATGGCATAATCAATAGTGTCCAAGGGTTGTCGTGTAAGCTCAGTGTCCAGGGAGACAAGTGTCCCCATCCGATGGTGATTGGATGGACCAGATGCTGCCGGGAATCGGCATGCAAATGAGTCATCGGATCCAACACGGGGACACAAAGTCCGTGGGCAGCGGCAAAAGGACCGACGTAGGATATGGGGACACCCACGAGTTTCTCCACAGATGTTGGATCCACGGTCAAGGGGCTGACAACGTGAAGGTATTCGGTGTCAGTTAGGCATCCATCGGATGGCACGTACCCCGCCCCCCTCTGGTCGAAGGAGTGTGTGGTTCTTACCACAATGGTGGACCTGGTGGCCCTTCGCCTGGGCGTGGTCGTTGCCCCCACAGTAACTGCTCCAACTCGATGGAGAACTGCCAGAGCAGAGGGGCGGCGCCCGAACGCCCAGAAATTCCTCCTCCGGTAAGGGGGAGTGGGGGAAAACAGTGAGAATCATCCTCGCTCGGGAGGGCAGAGTGACAATTTCATACTGGGGGCACGTTCTTGTCATGGTGGCCGAGCTGTCATACTCGATTGAGAGACCAATTGGAGCTCAATCAATCGGAGTTCCTTCTCGTCCCTCTCTCTCTTCTCACTCCTCCATCTTCCCTCTTCTATCTACAAGGTGAGACCAAGATAGAAAAAACAAAACTCACAATTCTTCTTCTTGGTCTGAGTCTTCTTCTAGGGCGCCCCTCTTCCTTTATAAGGGAAGGTTAATGGGCCCTAGGAGGATTCATAAGGGAGGGGAATTTTGTCCATTAAGGGTGCCCTTATATAATAGGCCCCCATTATAAGAATAAGGGGAAAATAAAACATCAAAGGAAGGGGGGAAAGGGAGGGGGTCCAAATGGCTAAGGACCCCTCCCAACACAACGACAAAGACACAAAAACATGGATAAAACAATGGACACAATACGACGGTGACTAAATGAAGGGATGAAAGAAATCAAAACATGATAACGACGAGCATAATTCACACAGGATGTCGACGCCGAGTGTCTCCATTGGCGCCTTGGCATGTGGGTCGTCTGGACGCGGGTTGGCGGGCAGGCGACGATGATGGCGGCGGCTCGGATGACACTTTCGATGGGTCAAGATGGCATGCACCATCATATGATCATGTAAAAGAGACAAGGACTGATGAGAAGGTATATCCATCGATGCATCTCCGTTCGCGATTGAGACATCCGTCACCACCGTGGCTCCCTTGTGGTTCCCCGATAGTCGTGACTCGCCTCGAGTGTCCAGATCATGGTTCCCATGTTACATCTCCTACCCCTCTATTTTCTTTATTATTAAGTCCCTCAGTGATGCCCTTGACTGTTCCCTTGCCGAGAGTTTCTTTCCTCAAAATCATAAGGCTAACTACCGAGTTCATGTAAGGGCTTTACTTTCTTGATCAAGAAGGCAATACAAGAATCAAGAGTGCCATCATCGAGTTTAGAAACTTGTGTGATACAAGTTTCTCCACCACAGGGAGACAAATGGGAAATCCATAAAATTTCCCTCTCTCTCTCTCCCTCTTATGTTCTCTCTCCTTCTCTCCCTTTCACGGTTCTCCTCCATCTATTTTTTTTCTCTTACAATCTGCTATTTCATTCTCTCAAATACCCACCATTGTTGGCTATTCTACCACTCTCTTCCCTCAGTAAATCTCTCTCTCTCTATCTCTTCTCTATAACTACCAAATTCGACTTTTCTCAAAACTTCTCCCCATTTTAACTTTCTCCCCCGACTTTCTTCTACGTACTCAATCTTTTCTCTTTACCACTTTCTATTGAAAGATCCACCTTTCATTTGCTTTTGTAACCGCATGTTTTGTTTCCCTTTAAAAGGGCTAAAAGTGTGTATGTAATCTAACCTTTTGCTTGAGTTTATTATGATATATTGTTTATTAGATAAGAATGATATTCTGGTGATAACGATAACAGAAGAACCTATTGCGGCATCTCGTCTCCAACAGCGATCAGCTCCTAGTGGATTATACCTTTCTTACATATCTTATCCTCTTTCATCATCTTATTAAATTTTCACCAATGACATCATGAACCACACACACACATCTCACGTAATAATCTCCATCTCACCTCTCATTTTTCTCCCTCCTTCACATCTTCATCCCTTCTCATTCTTTATCCCTTCTCATGCCTTATTCCATCTATCTTGACTTCCCTTTTAGCACTTGACTTCCACCCTTATCATAATAGACTTCAATATCTTCTCTTCTCAACCTGATTCTTTCACTCCATCATGTCTGGTTCCCACACCTTCCAACTTTTTCTTCCATACCCTTCCATGAAGCTGCAGATTGATGAACCAGACATTAAGGTTAAGTATGTCTTTTAAGGCTTGTGGTTTAGGCAACAATATTTATAATATCTTTAGGAGCATAGAGCGAGTAAGGGTCGAATCCACACAGAGAAAATATAGAATAGGTGAATTTTTTTCTTTAATTTCTATTTTTTAGAATTTATATATTGACTTAACGAAACAAATCTAATTTAACAAAATAAAACTAGTGAAAATAAATTAAAACTAACTATAGGAAGGCAAGAAAATATTAACGCAACTTACCATAGTTTATTCAGATTTTATAGAATAATCCTGAGAATTTTAATATGACCTTTTAGCAGAAAATGGTAATTAATGCTAATTTTAAAATACCTTAGCCAACACTTTGGGAGCCTTGGGTGATGGTAGATGGAGATGGATGTGAGTGGAGTGGATGAAAGAGATACCGTGCTGATAGTAACAAAGATGATAGCGGATACGCGCCAACGACTGGCAAAGCGGGGGAAAGTGATGACGATTTTACCATCATTGGTGTGACGAAGATGGAGGCGGATAAGCGCAGACTCGTGTTGGAGTTGAACATGAGAATGTAAATCTAGGCTATCCGGCAATGATAACCTAGGAAAAAGGATGAAGACCCAAGTCAGAAAAAGACGAAGATCACACTATTCTTGTCATCATGTGCCCAACGAAATTGGATAGCTTTATTATTGTTAGGAAAAAATAGTTCTGGGATTAATAAGTCCAAATTTATGGGTTTTTATCATTGTTTTCATTCAGACTTAACCAACAATATTTATGAAATTTCCACTTAAATACTCTATAATTAATATCGTAATTTGTCTCAAGCTTGGAATGAAGGAATTGAGTTTAAAAAGATTGTCCCTAATTTCTAGATTTTGTGGGTTTTTAGTCAATTTATATAACTTTATATGACTTAAACTGAAGCACAAATACAAAGAAAACACAAAAAATAGTTTTTTCTAATTTTCCTAATTAACACCATAAATCAAAAATAAATATTTTTAGAATTTTTGCTATTTAATTTACACCAAAAACCACAAGAAATATTAAAAAACGAGAGTTGGAGTTTTTTAAGAATTATTTTAAATTTTAAATTTTTCTGATTTTTTTTAGAATTTTTGAATGCAGAAAATATTTTTTCCTAATTTCCCCTGATTTTCCTAATTTTTTACAACTTTTAAATGCAGAAAATGACAAAATTACCTGTTTTGGTGATCGCCGACGGTGGCAGCGGTGGAGTGGCGGCAGAGCACGGCGGAGCTGTGGTAGAGTGCAGTGGAGTGCAGGCAGTTTGGGCCTCTGGGGTTGGCGGGCTCGGTCTGGCCAATGTAAGGCAGCCTAATGGGTCAGCCCACTTAACTCAGGACTTAGCCGATTTGGCTAAGTCCTGCACAGGGCGCTCTTTTTCCCGGCGGGTGTGTGCGCTGCCTGCACGCGGACCAACGGATGGAAGAGCATTCTTGCTGCACACATGCTGCATGGCAACGTACTGCGGCAGCAACAATAACACAAATCCAAAAAATTTAGCCTAAATGATAAAATTCCTGTGCAATGTTTTTGGAATTATAAATGAGAAATGATGGAGAATCTAGAGAGAGATAGGTTTATTTTAGAGAGAGAAAATGTCGAAATGAGGAGATAGAGAGATAAAATGTCAAAATGAGGAGATAGAGAGAGAAAATGAAGAAATGGTGTGGAGGGAGTTTCAGATGGAATTTGAAGGTTCAAATGAAGGACATTTTTATGAAATTTTGAGGGAATAAACTAGGGATATGGATGAAGGTCTCCAGAGAGAAAGAGTTGATTCTAGAGAGAGAAATTAGGGAAAGTGAGTGTTTGGAGTGAGAAAGTGATGGATTTACCGAGAAATGGACAGATAATGATGGGAAAATAGAACTCTAGGTTCTTAAAACCTCACAAGTCTGGTGAGCCCACAATGATTCCTCTCAATTCTGGATCCTTATAATTTTCCAGGATCAGGCCCTTTTCAATGCAAACAACAGAAGAGATTGAATGAAAACTTGAACAAACTTACATTAAGCATGTTGAACAACCTGGATTCTGAAAATGCTTTGTTCTTCTGGCCATCCACTTACTAGAGCACATCCAGAATGAGGGGAAAGGAGGGAGAAAAAGAGTATCTATACATAGGAATAATTACTAAAATACTGCTTTGGGCATTTTCTATTCTCTTTTCCTGCCCTTTTGCCTTTTTTTCTCCATGGGTTGAGAGCTTCCCCTTGTAATCTTTAGCTTCTTTCTTTCTAAGGATTTTGAGAGCCCAATGGGCAGGTCAGGTAGTGGCCCATTTCCCTCTGATTTCTCTTTTGAAGGCCCACAACAGTATTTGATCATTTCCAGCTCCTTTGTAGAATCACTAAGCTCCCAAAAATTCTCCAACTCCTTAGGAGTTGTATCTTCTCATTCCTGTAATTTTCTGCACATGTGGAGCTATGAACTATTCATCAGTAATTAAACTTCTTGACTTCAGAGAAGTCGAGGAGGTTAGTTAAAAATAACCATAATGTGCAGAAATTGGAATTTTTAGCTAATGCACAAATATTCATTTAATTCAAATAATAACATGATAAATGGATACAACATTTTGCAACTAACTGGTCATAGTTGTAAAGAATAATGAAGTTTTACATAGGGATAAGAGGTATGAAGAACTTCTAGATGAATGTTTCCACATAGTACTTGAATGGGTATAAGTTAATCATGTGAACACATAACAACATTGCTTCCCCCCGAAAGGTTTTTGGTAGCATACTCTGAATGGTAAGAGCTGTTATTTTTTTTTATAAAATGTGCCCCAAGTAAGAGCTCCATTCTGTCGCAGGGCGCAATGGCATGCCAATTAATTAATAATTTACATTGAAAAGAGATAGTTGAGTTCATGATAAATGAATTTCCGTATATTATCATTGTGAAATCATTTAATTTAGGTATTGAACTGAGAATGAATCATGGTGATGAACTCATGAGTAATAGCCAGAACATTGGGTTTTAGCTTTCATGAGATGAATCCAACTGATGGGACTCATATCATCAATAAGAAAGCCAAAACAGCTAGAGCCATTATATTGAGAAATGGAGGGGATCCCATGATGGAGCGTGCCAGCCTGTTCCAACAGAGACATCTTCAGAGCCACCATCGTCATCATCGGCAGCCCCACCGGTTTGTGTCCAGCCCCATCATTGAAGACACCCGGGGTCAAATACCGTGGGTGAAAGCACGTCCGTATCTTTGTCGCATTATGATTTCGTATCGCCTTCGTCGTTTTTACCAGGTTTGAATGTTTTTTTCATCGCGTACGTATCCACCGTGTCATGTTTGTATTCGTATCGTCACATGTTGTGTTGTTTCGTGTCATCGAATACGCGTCAAGATCCATGTTTAATTTTTGTATTAAGGGGGGTCCTATGTATAAGAGGTCCCCCTCTCCCCCCGTCTCCCTAGTAAGGGCACTAGAGCAATTTCTAAGGGCTCTCCTGCCCTTACTAAGGGCCATCGTGCCCTAGAATCCCAGACCAGTTTTTATCAAGTGAAAGTTTGTTCATCTGCTGGTCTCAACAAGAAGAAAGGAGGAGAAGGGGAAGGAAGGAGGAAGAGAAGATGGGGTAGGAGGGTCAGACATCATCGACCACCACTACCGAGGCCTGTGCCGCCATCAGTTGCCGATGCTTGCTTGCGCACAATCACCCACCACCAGTCACTGAGACGCCTTCAAATCTCGTGTTTGTCAGGACGCATCGCACGATCGAGCGCCCGACGCACCAGCCAATGTATGCAAGGTGACACTTCCCCAGCGATCCCCTGGGACGTGCCATTTGGGTCTTGCACCACCCGTTTGTTGGGTAGGTGGCCCCGCGCATGGTCAATCTTCGGAGGTCAACCCCTTGACCGTGCAAGCATCGGTATCGACACGGGTATCAGCCGGCCGGTCATCCGGTGTCGTTTGGCTTGCTCACCGGCCAACCATGATGTGGCCGGGGTCATCCACTGCAACATCACACGCTCGCCGACCTTACGCATTTTGAGTATCACCGCGAGTGCCACCTGAAGCATCACATGCACCTCTTAAATGCCTCTGCGCCACCGATCCTTGCACACGCATCCTACAACCTAAAATGATCAAATGAGTCTCCAACTCGTACTTCAATGACTCCCCTGATTCGCTGAGTAGTCCATACATGTTTAGGTGATCCTGCCTCGCCCGTAAGGGGTGCAACTGCTCAGCTACGTGACGACATCGTGGTACCACGGGGTTGAAGTAGCGTGAGCGCGTCGACCTATCAGAGCCCATTGGGGATTTCCTGTGCAGCCACATGCACGACCGTCTCGTATGCTCCACCGTGTTGCAAAACGCCTTCGCATCATGTCGCAGCTGCCACTTGCTCCGATGCCTTCGAACGTGCACGCTGCCCGTCTGATGCCGCACGTGCGCGTGTTGCCTCACCCCGATCATCTGCTGGCGCATTCGTGCCCAAGCTGCCCTAGGAGTTATCCTTTCTGCACATGCACCACATGTTCGGCTGTGCTCCACTTAGGGTCGTAACGTTCGCTGCTCCTACCCGCCAGCACACCACCTCTCAACTGTCTATTGGTGCCTCGACCTGCACCCTGCTACCATGCCACCTACTGTCGCTCGCAATGGCTATCTATCTCCGCTTGTGCCGGTCCACCATAAGATCGCGTCCGCCAAGCTCAGACGTATGCTTCAGCTGACTTGCCGTTGCTCTTCTCTCCTTTCATTCTCTCTCTGACACCTTGCTCTAGGGCCACGCCGTCGTCGCTTGTCGAGTTTCTCCGGGCTCCTTCCCAACACTCCTCCACTGTACCTTTCCGTACCGGCTCCTATGCACCGACGAAGACCCCGACGATGAATGCTGACACCGATGAGGTACATCGTTCCCCTTGCTTGTCAGTTATATTATGTCTGTCAGTATATTTTCGGCTGCACTCCACCGTGCTTGGGTTCCAATTAAGTGAGAGTTTATATCTTGAAAACTACAAGTTGAGTGATTTCCTAGGTACAGTCGAGCATGTTCGTTACGTGTGAGCACCAATGGAAATATTTCATTCGATGTCGTAGTTGCCGTTGTCGCTCCGACAAGGGTCAAAAGGTCATTGTCACCGTCACTGGTCACCCACCTTGGAGCTCGGAGCTCGGCAAATACCCATGAGTCGGGGCCTGCACGTACATCGGCCTAGGGATTATCGCATCATGTAGTTTCATATCCTTAGGGATTTATCTGTCGGATGACTTCATTAACGATGCCCGACATCATCTTGGTATTTGAGCATCATCTCGGTACCGTCAGACGACGCCACCAACGACGTCCGCCATCATCCCAACACATCATAGTGTATAAGTTCAAACATTTTTTTTTAGAATGAGATGGGGGAGAAGACAAACAATGTGTTTATGTCTAGATAAATTACAAATAAATTATCCACATTGTTTATCTAGACATAAAACTATCTACATTTATCTAGACATACATCAGGAAACATCATTTTGAATACACAGAAGGAAGGATTACAAAGCTGCCGACGAAGAATCTTGAGATGCCCCTCCCTTGATGTTGCACCACTAGATACCATGTTGGGTGTAATTAGGTTTGGAGACAATGTAATTCAAGTAATATAGGCTTTCTCTTATCCTATCTACCCTATGCTTCCAGCCTATGACCTTGGAGCATAAAAAAATATCAACCCCATCAAAGATGTGAACCAATTTTCGGACAGATATTAAATTCACAAATAAAAAGGAATGTGTAAGACATTGTTAATTATTCCAATTGGGTCAACTTCCACACGACCAATACTGGCCATAGTTAGTAAGTTACCATTGGCAGTTTGGACTTTCTTAGTTTGGCTACATGGTTTATAAGATTTATTCCAAAAGTCAAAGTTATGTCATATTTTATGAGAAAGTGAACGACAAGAGAATACCAGATTAGAGCAGTGATTTAGACCCAATAAGAACTGCAACTGCATTGTCATGTTTTGATAACGTGACCTTGCAGTTGCAGTTCTTTGATTTTTTTTCCATATCATTGGGTGGCCTCGTAGTGTTAGCATAGTTTGCATCATCCTTGTCTTCTGATACATGAGTCATAATATTTCTTTTGCTGATAGGGTTTGATACCAAGAAATGTTGGTCATGAATCTTCTAGCAAGTGTCCATGTTGTGTGATAAAATCAAATTAGGTCCATAAAATATGATTTTGCACTTCATTTTACCACTTATTATAAGGTTTTCACTTTTATTATTCATCATAAGGATAAAATTAGATATTCCTCATTTATTTTCCTAAGCTCTATATTTATGTATTTTATTGATTTCTAAGACTAACCCACTTAACTCCTAAGTGTCAAATGGATTTTCCCACATCTTCTTGGAGTTTAATTTGAAATACATGTCTTTGGTGAATAATATGGTGAACTTTGGATGCAAATTGGAGGAAAGAGAAGCCCAAAACCACTTTGATGCAAATGGGAGAAAAATAAACCCAAGCCATGCCCAAATTCATAAAAAGAGGCCCACTACACAAGAATTCCATTCTTCAAGCCCAATTAAGCCCTTTCGAAGAATCAGGTCAAATAAAGGCCAAAATGGTGGAAGTAACCCATCATTTGACTTTGAAGAGTCCATTTTTTATACACGTGAACGAAGGCATGTTGATCAACACCAGAAATAAAGTTATACTAGCCCTCCAAACTCTTGGAATTAAATGAATATGCTTGGATAGTGAGAGTACTCTTCTCGCCTCACTTTGTTTTCCATCTTGGATTTCTTCTCTCAAATTATTTTTGGCAACCTAGTGCATCAGATTTCTTTGATCAATTCTTTTTCTACAAGGGTGTGGGAGAGAGGGTTAATATTTGATCAAGATTCTTAGAGAAAAAGCACCACTCAGCTCTTGGGCAAAGTGACAATTAAGTTTGTGATCTGTAATATGTTTGATTTGAGTACTAAATAAAAATCTTTCCAACACATCAATTCACTAAAAGATTCCTCATGTAGCAAAAGTTGCCACATTTTTTTCTACCCACTTCTGACACATTCTGATGGGGAACAAGTGTCAGCCAACTAGCAGAACCGCTCGCATTTTACCGTAGTGTGCCATCCAAAGGTATTTAAATTCATTTGAATTTATTTTATCCTCTTTAAAAGCCCCAAAAAACCCTTAAAATAATATACTAGTAGCAGTATCTATTAAGAATAAAAAATATTTATTTTATTTATTTAAAATAGTTTTAACTATCTTTCATTCATTTTATTGTTTTTTTAGAAAATATCTAAAAATCACAAAAGTATAAATATACATCATAAAACATCTTGGATCCTCGAGTGAGACGCACTGAGCTGCTCAAGTGTGAAGCCTCTAGACATATCCACATAATCCCTATTCTTTTTATTATCTTCCTTCACATTGAAGAGCCCCATTCATTTTCCACTATCAATGTTACCTTGTCTCGATGGCATTGGGAAATGGAGAGGAGTTAGAGGGACAAGGGAGATTGCATTAAGGGCCTTTCCCTATTAATACTAAGGGAGACTTTTTTTCTAAAATCCCCCAAAACTTTGTGTATCTTCTAATGTCCAAAAATCATCAAAGAACTCCTCTGATATTCCCCTTCGTTGGCCAAGGATTTCATCACATCATTTTCCTTGAAATCTCTCCTCTTATACCAAAGGTAGACTGTTACATTTTGACCACTCAATTGTCTTATTGACTTTCTTGTTGCACCCAAACTAATCTGTTTAGAGTTCCATGACTAGGAACACAGGTCATAATCAAAGTACAACAGTCTATCCATAAAATGTCTTTGGTCTCCTGCATAAATTGACCGCTTTAGCGTCCCATGATGCCAATTTAACGTCCCAGTGCGAATAAGAAGGGAATCATAGTTTACTGTTTGATATGAATCAACCTAATAGTGCACCTTTGTTTTAAATTTTCGTAGGACATCATTTTTCATGTTTTACTTTTTAGATGAAATTACAGAATTTAGGAAACATCAAGAATTAAGGAATGGTATGAAGAACCAACACTGCGATGGTTAGGGAAGAGAGTGCATAAATTAATCATGCAATGATCCCAGATGCTGAACCGCTATTACCTGCCAGAGTAAATTCATATATATTCTTCTGATCATACTCTACTAAGGAATAATGGAAGTTATTTTAGAATTCCTCAACACTCAGCCACACTGGTAAGTTGATAAACACTCTCAATCTCGAGGTTCTAAATGTCCAACTGTTTTAATAATGCTTCAGTCTATTGTTTACATGAATGTTGAGAATTGATGATATGTTTTTAACAAAATTGAGGACAACCCAGTCAATAACATCCATTAAGATATTTGATTTTACAAGATTTTGAAGCTATAATAATTGTTCTTCCTATTCGAATTTTCCACTAGCTTCAAAATCTATCCATATGAGGGCAGGGAGTAGAGAGAGGAAATTTGAAATGAACAAAGATGAAAACAATTTAAATTAGAAAAGGCACTATACTCTTATTTCTTACAAGCCTCTACAATTTGATGCTGTAGTCAACAATAAAGCAGATTGTGGGATTTTTATAGTATTCTTTTGCTCCTCGTCATCAAATTTCGTCATCAAATTTCGTCCTCTACATGCATCATTCTCGTCATCAAATTTCAATGTGGTTTTTGTGCCTCAATGCAAGTAAGCAAACTCTCAAATCCCACGTGGATTAAACATAATTAAGAGACCATGCTTGGCAGTAACTCTCACTCTAATACCATATACATCCCAAGAGAGGGAGAGAAAAGCATAGAAAACCTAATAAAATAAAATAGATAGTGCAATAAAATGATAAAAGAATACATGCATCTCCTGCCAGGGAGACAAAAATGAAAATTTCAAGGGCCGTGCCCCAACCTATCTTTTCCAAATAACAAAGAGTATATAAAGAGAAAATTAGAAAACACATACTCACATTATGCTAATTGGACAAGACAGTGAGAAATTCCTCCTTGCCACTGAAACAACCGAGAATGAACAATCAGGCAGAGCTGGCGGGGCCCTGGTGGATCCCACCCTTCTTCTTGGACGGACCTGATTTTGCCACGTCCACAACAATCATCCACCCGTTGATTATCTGTCAATTTCAAGAGCCATAAATAAACTGGCACCAAAAGAATGTCGACAATAACAAGGATGACTCGTCATTGACCTCGTCTAAGGCTAGAATGACTAGGATGAAATCATCCTCATCATCATCATCATCCTAGCTAAAGGCGAATGATGAGGAAAATGACGACTTGTCATCGTCCTCCGTCATCTGAAAGAGTAAAAATGATAAGATAGTGATAATGGGCGATCGTCATCATCCATCAACAATTCACGTACTTAAGACGATGGCGAACTAGTCCCCACCATCTCAACAAATCCTCTCTAGAATTCGGGCATTCAATGAAGATGAAACAAAACTCAATTAAACTAAAGGGTTCCCTATGGTTATATCGGGATAAGAATGGTAGAAAAGGGAAATTACAAAAACAATCCTAGTCCTAACAAGGTAAGATAAAAAAAGTCGGCAGATTGATCACCTTGCCATTCATCTCCTTCATGGCCATTGCAGCGGCCTCTTCAGTGGTGTACTCAATAAAGGCATAGCCTTTAGATCTCTTTGAGATCGTGTCAATAATGATCTTAACTTTATAAAGATAAATCCATCGGCAATGAAAAAAATCGATTAGTGATGAACTGAATAATACAATGACTAGATGAACCCAACTTTCTCTCCTTAACCTCAGATAACATCTTGGATTAATGAGTTAGGAAGCTTTTACCTTCTACAAGATTGCCAAAGCCCTCGAACGCCTCTCGTAGGGTCTTTTCAGAGGTGTAAAAAGAAAGCCCTGCAATATAAATGCCAGAAAAAGTCATGACTCGTTGTGGTCTGATTGAGTAGATTCAATCGATTGCATGGACCATAATTACATTGGATTGATCCAATTGAAAATCCAGTCGACCGCCGACTCCTATTAGGATTAGGGTTCGGCAATTGGATCAAATCAGATCTAAAGATTTGGTGGACCGGTTGGACCTGATTGCGAACGGATTTAATCCAAAAGATTAGGTTGATCTGATTAAAAATCAGAACGATCAGAGACTACAGGGTGAAATTGATTTCTAAATCATAAATATAATTCTCCTTCTCAGTTTGATCACCATTCTTGGGTGATCTTCCCTCTTTTCTTGAAAAAGAAATTTCCAGAGAAGGAGCTAGAAAAATCTGGAAAAAACCAATTGTTTTGGTCAACGAAATTCCAAATTTTCTCATACAAAAACATTTTGTTCTTCAGTCTCGGCCGGGACAAATCATTCGCAGACAAATTATTTTTATTTAAAAAGAGGCAAATGAACTGCCAGGATGTATATATGTAAAAAGAGCGCCTGATGTAGTAAAAAAATCTTAATCAAAAAGCATCGAACTGATGACAATAAAAAAGGCGTACCTGCTACAAAGAGCCTTTTCGTTTTGATAGATGAGCTCTGCTCATTATCTTGTGCGTTTGATGATTTTGAACTTTGTTCTGAGTCATTACCTAAAAAAATTATACGATTAATTCAATTAACCGGACATGGGAAGGGAATTAAAAAATTAAATACTCCATGGATTTTATTATTTGAGGATCCCGAGACACAATAATATCACAGTCAATTATTATGTTTCAATTTTAGAAATAATAAATGAAAATAGTGCAAATTAACATACCGCCATAATTTTTATAAATCGAGTCCACATTCTCATCGCAGAGAATGCTACGGACCTCCTGCAGGTCTGACCACACATTGTAGAAAATGTTAGAATCTTAATAAACTTGATTCCATTTTAAAAAAATTAGGGATTGGCTGAATTACCCGCCAATCGTCGCGCACATTCCTCGTCAACCTGGCAGCAGAACCCTAAATCTTTCTCCCATGACAAGTGATAAATAGATGATTGTGCATCCCTCACGCTGCAATATATTTTTTACAAAAAAAATGAAAATTTTAAGATAAAAAACAGATTGCATCAGCGAATGATGACAAAGAGTTCTCAGTTCACCAAAAAGCCACTTACTTTCCTAGAATTTTGGCTAACGTCTGGGAATAATAATCCACTATCTGAGCCCTTGTGACGACTTCAACTCCTGGTTTCCGCATTCTCACTATCCAGCTACTTGAATCACTACTAGAAACAGAAAATTTGGGGCTAATTGATTGAGACTTGATGCCTTCATCTGGTCTTACTGCTAGGACATTCCCCAAACCTACGATGTGAGGAACAACTCATATGAATTCAAAATCACGAGGGCTTAAAAACTTGTTCTATCATAAATAAGATAAACGTATTTCATCCCCAAATAGCTCGTGGAAAGATTGTGCCATTTAGATAATGTATTGACCGATTATTCCGCCTATAACATATAATTTTTATCCTTTCCCTTTATCTCTTACTCTTCTCACTATAAACTCTATGTTTCTCCTCCTCCATGGTTATCACTCTCTTGCTCCTCTCTTCTTCATCTATCTCTCTCTCAGAATCCTTGCTTTAAATATTCTCTTTCTATCTCTCTCTCTCTAAATCATTTTCTTATCACTCTCTCTAAATTTTTAGCGCTCAACCTTCTCTGCGTCTCTCCTTCCTCTGCCTCAAATATTTCTCTCGTGCATTTATCCTATCTATCTCCCTCTCTTAATTCCTCTCTTTCTCTCTAATTTCTCTCTCCATCTAACTCCCTCTAAAAATTATTACTCTCAATACTTTCTCTTTCTATCTCTTCATATAAGTCTTCTCTCACATCACTACCTCCGACTAAATCTTCTTCCTCCCAACCCTCTCTTTCTCCCGCCTTCGTCTGTGTAGCTTATACTTCTCACTTCCTTTTTTCTCCTTTTCATTTCTAGTTATTCTTGCTCTTAACCCTTTATTTCTCTCCCCTTCCAGGTTCTCTCTCTCTAATTCCTCTCCTTCATCGAATTCTCTCTAACAATTATTCCTCTCGATACATCTTTCTCTCCAATATATATGTATCTTCAATATCTCTTACTCGTTCTTCCTCTTATTCTTCACCATCTCTCGCTAGTTTCTCTCTCATTCAAGAAAACCTCTTCCTAATTACTCTTGGCCTAGTACTACAGTACTCAAAAAAAAGAAATAAAAGAAAATTTTAGAGCATAAGGAACCTGAAAGAACCCTATAAGATTCCTCATCGACTTCGCAGCGGAAGCGATATGGATTTCCCCAAGACGCATCGTAAATACAAGACTGCGCCTCCTTCTCACTGTTCAACAACAAAAAATCAGCAGGAATTTGTCCCATAAACAAAGCAAACTCACAAAATCATAAGCAAAAACTACATATGCTCGGAATGAAAGCAAGAAGACTCACTCTCCAAGAACCCGAGCAAGAACCATGACGTAGTAATCCACAACGTCAGCCCTAGAAAATCCCACATCGGCTGGAGGATCCTCCATGTCGACACAAAACGAACGAGAAGACGTCGAAGGCAGAGAAAAATCAGTTTTTTGCGATGCCGCCAAGGATTGGAGCCCCCGGCGATTCATTCGGCGACAAGTCTCGGATCTCGCAACCCAAATCGACCCACAAATTTCTGAAGTAGATCTTACAGACCCATGTAATCGAATTGGCGGTAGACATCCGCGGGGAACGATGAGCTCCATTCCGGCACCCACTACACAGCAATTGGCATATGAAGAAGAAGGATACTTTACTCAGTACTTCACTCTTTTGAAGTTATCAAACATAAATAATTAAATATACTTCCCGGCCGAATTCATTTCCCCCTTCCAACCCAGTTCAGACACTAAAATAAGCCCATACTTTTAATAAATTCATTAGTGTTAAGAAATCTAACTTTTGATATCCAATTAAGTAGTGATTAATTTATTATTGGATGTTATTGATTATATTCATTAGAGTGTCATTAGTTGTGTATTTCCTTTATATCAAAATCGTCTCTTTTTCATCGTCGTCCTGTTCACTGTGGGTGGATGAAAATGACATTGTGATGATTTCTTAACATTAGAATGTTAAGAAATCTAATCTTGCTCTATAAATCAGCAAGGATTAGTCTAGTCTTGGTTTTATTGCTTATAGTGATTAAAATATCATGAATACTGTATTTCCTCTATCTCAAAATTGTCACTTTATCATTTGCATCCACTAAATATGAGCTGGATGATGATGATGATAAAGTGACAATTTTGAAATAAAGGAAATACATAGTTCGTGATATTTTAATCACTATAAGCCATAAAACCAAGACTAACCAATCATTACTGATTTTGAGAGCAAAAACGGCATTGCCCATTCGTCATCCAACCACACCTCTATCTCATCCAGACCAATTGGAATATGAAGAGGAGAAAAAAAACTGCATATATTTTTATCAGATGACAACTAACCTTTAAACAATTAGTAATAGTTTAGTGTTGGGCTTTAATTCTTATTATAATGTCATCAACTAGATACTTCCTCCATCCAACCCAGTTAAATTCATATATAAGAGAAAGATGCCAACAATGTTCCCTCTTCTGGCATCTAAATTTTCTTTCTTAAACAGTTCTAATTTTGGTGGTTATGGATTTTGCTCATAACCATAATAAAACATGGCATAGGTTTTGTAGTTCATCCATCCAACATCTTTCAACTGCAATGTTACGAGATCAAACGAACAATTTCCTTACACCCAACAAATAATTTTTACTGTTTAAAACAATATAATTAGTGTAGTTATGGGTTTAATGCTTGTAAATTAAAAAATATCTGAAAACACACTTCATCCATCCAACCAATTCAATTGCAATATAATTAAAATACAACATTTCCTATCAAATGAAATCATTTGTTAACTCTCTGAAAATAATAGTGTAATTTGGGTTTGTTGGTTACCAGAAATAAAAATATAATTTTTTTTACTTGTTTCTCAACTCAACCTAGTTCGACATGAATGTTAAAATAGAGTAGGCTACAATTATCTGAACATAATCTTCACCCTCTTAAACAAGTAGTAATTTTTTTGGCTCTTTAAATTAGAATAATAACATATTAGGGGCCAAATTATTTCTTCCTTCTAACGCAGTGCAGTTCAAACAATAAAGAGAAAGAAGCCTTTATTTTTTTCTATGACATTGACAAGTAATAATCTCTTTAAATTATTCATGGTAGTTTTTTTATATTTATTGGAAAATAATTACCAGAAGAGATTTGGTGTTTTGTACAATGAACCATGTGCTGTTCCAATATAAATAAAAGAAGATATTCTTTTTCAACCAAACGGAAATATCTTCTTGACCCTCAAAAACAGCTGTAAGAGTATAGTATTGTGGTTCATTCCTCACCAAAAATCAAAACTCGGCTTAAATATCATTCACTTTGTCAAATACAGAGCAATTAGATTATTGAGATCAACAAACTAATTCTTTTCAGTCGTATGGTGAAAATCTGTTGGTATTTTTAAAATAAATTATCTGCACTCTAAAGCAAGAATAATAATATAGTTAAGGCTTGATAGGTTACAGATTAACAAAAACATGCTAAATCATTTATCTTCTGTGTCCAATCTAGTGCAGGATTGCATGGTGAGCTAGAATAACTCTGTAAAATTATACTCATAATTTTTATTATCCTCTCTCTTTAGAGTATGCCAAGAAAAGAAATTATCTGCTACAGTCCCCCCCCCCAAAATGTGACGTTCTATCACTTAGGAGTGTATGAATTGTTCTCAATTTGCATATATTATGAACTGAAAGAAAAAAGAACTCTATCGGAGATTATTTTGTCAAAATATCTTTAAAAATTTATCCATTCTACTATGTAAATAAAAAATGTGCAGTTAAATTAATACATACTAAAATATCAATACAAAATTTTCAAGTTAAACTTTAGATCATGTTCTTAGGATTTCGAGGATTAACTAATGTGGATATGAACAAGAGTCAAATAACATTTGGATTTTTTCCTCCCAGTATCGTAGTCATTGCAGATGTCCCAAAGCAACCCTGATTTATTTATGGGCTTGGCTCTTTATGCCCATTGAGACCCACAAGTGATAGCTGTTTGATTTGATTAAAAACTTTCAAGTTGATGAGTTAATCTTTTAATGCGTGGGGCACAACTAAAGGCGCAACTTTAGGAGCGATGAAGCTGTGCAAGTCCTTTCAGGTTGGCTTACTGAAGACTAAGCCACCACAAGCGACTTATTTCAAAAACATTCTCAAATTTTCAATCTTCTGATGCGAATTCTAGTTATTGTAAGTTTCATCCTGAAATACAACCCATACTCTTATCTCTGCATCTTTCTCGGTTAACTTTAATAAAGTGATAACTCCTAATATCATATTACCGCTTGATCTATGAACCATTTTCCTTGCTTGGCACCCTGGCATTCTAATAATTGGATATTTTGAAGAAGGCAATCACATATCTAAGAAAAAAGCCTTCCGATTTATTCCATTGAATACTTCAATGCACAGAACACTGAAATCATGGTATGTGCGCCCACAAGCAAATTGAGCGTAATATTGTGAAAATACCTATGTGGAAAGGTAAGGGGAAAAAAGTTGAGTCCAAAATTTTAAGATAGCACTCCTAGAATGCGATCAAGCTTGATTCAATGTATTACATCATACATCAGTAGACAATTAATTCTTAGAAATCTGGTTCTTCCTACTCACTCTCTTCTACAATCTGCATGAACAAATAGATCAGCATCCATCAATAGACCCTGCATACCCAACTGCCCAGGAAATGACACGAAAAACAAAAAAACAAGTATATGCTTTCGTCGTATCAAAAAGAAGTTTACCGTGCTTTTCTATGTAGGTAAACAAATGAGTAACAAGAGGAAGAAAAAAAACAACTACAAGCCGAAGCCTGTTTCTTCCGTTACCACTGTTCTCCCAATCCATCCCTTCTGAATCTCACCAGCCTGTGAAGAAAAAAAATTTTGAAAAAAAAGACAACCGCTGGGCTCAGGGCTAGCCCACTGTTGAGATTTATTGATATTTTTTCACATTAACCCTGAAGCAAGAGGAAGAAGCTAAAGAAGCAAAAACTCATGCCCATCTCACCAAGAGCCGCATAGCCCAGAAGAAGGCTAGTCGTGCTCTCACATTGGCATCCAGAGAGAAGAAAAAAGTCAACAAGCGCCGCCTCCCATCTCAGTCAACATGGCCTTTGCCAGCAGGAAGCTGCGGTGACAGCTTTCCGAAGACGGCCGTCGCTTCTCATACTGCATAAATAATACAACACAAACAATCAACAATTGATTCATTTCTGCAAATTTTCAAATTTTTTAGAAATGTGGCCAAACCTCTGAGATGAAGGCATCTATTTCTGCTGCTGTCAGGCATTCCTCTTCGTCTCCGGCATCCTCTTTCCAGCCCAGGAGATGGAGAAGTCTCTCCTCTGCAGCAGGATCAAAAACCATGCTTTTATTTTCCTGGGTTGGGCTGCATCCAGAATTAATTATTGGCTCCTCTCCCTTCCCCAGGGTGGTCAACGCATTCTTGCTTTTGTCCGAGGACGATGCAGTTGAGCCTTCCGAGGTCTTCTTCCGAAGGGAGTTGAAGAAATCGTTTCTGTTTTGCTGCGCAACTGGCTTTCCGTTGGGCTGGGTGGGCTGCGGGCTTTTCAAAGAAGAGTTGACTGAGGCGGCAACAGGGGTGGAGGTTAAGGGTCTGATC